>NC_056747.1:369310218-369547718 GCF_019279795.1 Protopterus annectens | reverse complement strand
AAGATATGCCCTACTTCATGTCATTAATGTTCAAAAAAAATGTAGCACTATTTTTGTGATGTATGGTTTTCTTTGCATGATATAAAGTAAAGTTTTCTCAGTTATTTTTAAATGTAATGGGGAATGTAAACAGGTGCTGCAGTTTTTTTCTTTTCTTTCTCCCTTCTCTCTTTCTTCTTGTTCAGTTTTAAGAAATGTAGATAATGCAATGAAAAAAGCCTGGTTAAGAGAGCATGAAAAATGAAAAATTAATGTGCTTTTTGTCACTCTTGCATGGGGAAATGACTGGATTAAGGACCTTAAATTGATTTAGGTTTTAAGAGAAAGTAAATGAAAAAGAATATTGAATATTATGAGCCTTTTTTTCTAGCAAATACATGTATACTAGGTAGCAATTCTGCAGCTGGTCTTCATGTTTCCATGGAAACAATCTGATAGAGAACCTGGCTATGGCTGGTGGAAAATGATAGGCTGAAGAAAAAAAAAACTGAGTAGAGAAATTGGTTAGGACATAATTTTTTCTGAAAGTATTCAGGGATTTTCCCAGCTGGGAGAGCTACAAAAAAAAGACAAAAACAATTACCACTTAGTAGAAGCACAGGCTGCACCATACCTCTTAGCATGTTTAACCTTTCTTTTGGGTTAACTCGAGTGTGTGTGTGTGGCTGTCAGTTTGGGACTTTTGTTCCTATTAGGAGGGTAACACTTCAGTATTTGAAGATGCACATAGTTTTATGTTTTAGTGTTAAGTTAATAGGTTTTGTGGGAGTACTGGGGGTGCATTTTTTTTTTGTTTGAGGGCTTTCAATAAAACAAAAAGCTTTGTAAGATGTGACAGGCTCAAATGGATATGACAAGAAATAACTTTATAAAAGTTCAACCTGTCAAACGGTGTATGCATGTAACACAAAAGCTGGAGCTAGACATTTAACAAAAAGATGTTATACATAAAAGATGGGGAATAATAACTTTTTAATGCAATGATGCTTTCAGTAATGTCTTTAGATGGCAATGGTCTCACAAATAAATACAAAAAAGAAAGAGCAGTGAACTATATCAAAAACTGTAGAGTCAAAATAGCCATGTTACATGAGATGCACTTAAAAAGAACTAAACATCCGAATTTGACAAAGGTTGTCAGGATGGTTATTCACTGGAATACCTAGGACACAGGAAAACAGGAGTACTTATATTAATTGCTAGAGTGGCTCCAATAGTGACAGAAAAGGATAAAAAAGATGATAATGGCAGATTTGTAGTGCTAAGGGGCTATTGGCAAGGGAGGAGGATTACACTGGCATGTATTTACATTCCACCTAAAACTGCTATAACGGAGCTTAAGAAAATTCTGGGAGAAATCAGTTTTCAGCAAGGAACATTACTTATATGTGAGGACTGGAATGTGATTTGCAACAGTGAAGATGTCTCTGGGGGGCCCAAAATGGAAAGTATAACAAAGGAGGGTAGATTTTTGAAGAAATTAATGAAAATATCTGGCATGGAAGATGTGAATTCAGTAATAGGAGTTTGACTGAATTTACATATTACTCCCCAAGATATAAAAACTGGGCTAGGCTAGACAGACTTTACATTTCACAGGAGCATGTGCATTTAGTTGAAGGTCTTGATATGCACCCAATACGTATTTCAGATCGCGCACCAATAATAACTAAAATAAAAACACAGGATAATGAAAACAATCCGAGACACTGGTACTTACCCACCTATCTTTTGAAAAGAGAGGAATTTAAGGAATGGGTACTGGAGATTACTCAGTAGTTATTATAGAAGATAGAAATTTCTTCCAAAAATATAGCTAGGGAGTGGGAAAAAATTAAAGTGGAGTTTAAAAATCGGGTGGAAATAAAAGAAAAGGAGCTATGGTTAAGAAGAAAATAATTATTTAGTGGGACTGACAAATGTTAAAGTACTGCACAATAGGTGGAATCTCACAGAACAAGTGGAATCTCACAGAACAAGAACAGGATCAACTGCAGAATGCTAAGCAGAAAATGAGTGATTACCTTGATAATATGTACGAGTTTAGAGAGACTGCTGTTAATCAACTTTTTTTTTTTTTTTTTTGATAACAGTAGAGCACAAAAATTTTTAGCACCATGACTCAGGCAACAGAAAGTAGAAAGGGCCATCACCAAGCTTAGGAAGCCTATAACAAAGGAAGGTAACAAGAGATCCTGTAGAGGTAATAAAAATATTTTGGAAATTCTGTGAAAGTCTGTATAACGCAGATAAATATGGGAATCAAGAAAAGATGCAAATGGAAATGTTTACAGAAAAATTAAATATGCAAAGGTTAGAGGTAGATGAGGCTCAATTACTAACAGGATAGGAGGAGTTGCGATAAAAACTGTGATGAATAACCAATCTACAGGAAAACCCCACAGGAATATATGGTATTCCTGTGGAAGTTTGAAAGCTAGGAGGGGAAAAACAAACATCTGGAAGGTTTGTTTAACAGTATTTTAAGAGGAGAAGTACCAACATCCTGGAAGTAAGCAGTGGCAGCTGTAACACCTAAAGAAGGTAAAGATCCATCAGACCCAGCTTCATACAGGCTTATTTCAATACTAAACCATGATTATAAACTGTTCATGTCCATAATGGCTAAACGAATAACAAAAGTAATTTCAAAATTGACAGATATGGATCAGTGTGGTTTTGTGGAGGGGAGGCAAACATGTGACAAAACACGGATGAGCCAGAGGAAAGCAGAATGTAAGATACCAATTTTGTTGGTGGGTCTTAATGCAGAGAATGTATTTGACAGAGTAAGCTGGGACTTTATGATCACGGCAATGGAAGCATTTGTATTTCCTGAAAAATTATAAAGTTGATTAGGAGGATACACGAGGGATGGGAGGTAAAAATTAAAGTGGGTGGGGTCCTCTGATAATTTCTGCTTTAGCAGATGAACCGGGCAGGGGTTTCCTCGTTTCCCTTTATCTGCATTATATTTGGAACCAATGGCAAAGAAAGTAAGGGACTCAGAAATTCAAGGATATAATTGGTATGGTAGTCAAGAAAAGCTGGCTCTATATGCAGATGATATTTCATTCCCGACAAAACCAGAAAGAGACATTACAGTTTTTTGGAATATTTTGAGACAGTTTCAAATCTTTTTGGGGTACAAAATTAATGAAGTTAAAACAAAGGTAATAGCGGTAAATTATGTATCAACACAAAAATTGGTTCAGCAATATCTGTACTTATGGGAACATGATAAAATGACATATTTAGGAGTATGGATTAAAAATGATTCTGGTGTGGCTGCTAAGGATATGTGGGAAGAGACTAAACAAAAGTTAATACAAAAACTGAGAAATTGGAAGCCTTGTACAAGCAGTCAAATGTTTTTTAGTCCCTTTAGTCTTATACATAGGTCATGCATATTTCTATCAACCAGAGGAGAAGTTGTGGATAGCAATTAATAAAGAGCTGAAGGACTTTATCTGGGAGGGGAAGATGGCAAGAATCAAGTGGGATAAGCTGATTCTTCTAGCAGAACAGGGTGGACTACACAATTATGGCTCTTATACACAGCCCAAGCAGAAAAGTATAATTCAGAGAGACTGGGATTTTGGATGCAGGCCTTTAAGGAGAATAACCATGCAGATTACTATACTTTATAATAGCAAAAAGCATTCCAAGAACTAAGCCAACATGGGAAATGAGAAAGGGGACTCTGCCAATATGGATGACTGCAATTAGGGATATAGACAATAGGCAAGAGGAGGGGCTGGAATTTACTGGAGAAATCTGGCAAATGAACCAAGGTAATGGGAGCAAATAACTAGAGGGGGAAAGGTAACAGAATGGGAAGAGGCCAAGAATTTATTTGGAATGCAGGTTAGAGATTGCCTTCCCAATAAAGGACTGATAACAGAGTATAGGCAAAGAGAAAGAAATAGGGGGGTCCTAAATGAAACACCAGCACTGGTACTGTTTTTAGTAGAACCTAGAACAGAAGCTACCATTAAAAAAGGAATAATTAGTAAAGCATTTAAAATATTGCATAACTATAAGAATCAATCAGAGGACATTAGAAAGGATTGGGAAGCGAGATTGGATAAGCAGCTCACAAAGAAACAATGGGAGGATATATGCATGTCTCCCAAATATGCACCGGCATTTAGAAGGCTTACAATTTTTTCTTGGAAATGTTTACACAGATATTTTTATACCCCAAATAGACTCAAGATATTTTTTTTCTCTGGTAGACAGCTAATGTTGGAGGTGTGACAAGGAGGAAAGAGGTACTTGAGAACACGTTTTCTGGGAGTACAGTGGGTTGGTGGACTTAAGGAATTATTGCAGGATGCACTGCTGGAGATGCTGGGTGGGCAGATTAGTGTGATGAGGGAGATGGTTTTTCTGAACTATGATACAGAATCGGAATTGCCTAGATATGGTAAGGCCTTGCTGTGTCTAATTATTGTGGTTGCCAAAAAAGCAATTACTAGAAAATGGAAATCAAAATCTAAACCAACTACATTAGAAGTAGTCAATATAGTAACAGAAATAAAATATCTGGAACTGAGATTTTTAGAAAAGGGCAGGAGCAAACTACATATGAAAAAATGGGAATTGTGGGAACAATACATACAGGGGAGGAATGCGGTTTAAAAGTAGGCAGGACTTAAATGAGCTATGTAATGTTTGACTGAAAATGACTGAGTAGATAAGTGATGTATAATGCTTGCAACTGGGGGTGTGTCAGTATGGTTTGTGATGTAAAATATTCGCAACTAGGATTGTGTCAGTGTGGTTTGTTTTCATTTATATAAATGTACAAATGCTCATGTCTTAAGTGATGGTTTAATAAAGATGTTTCTTGCTTTTAAAAAAAGGGGCAGGATTTGAATTATTTATGTAATATTGCTTAGGTTATAGGATATATAGCAGTATATGTGAAGTATAATGTTTACTAATATACATTTGTTAATACTGTTTGATTACTTCTGTATATATGTAAAATTACCTACGTCACAAGTGATAATTTAATAAAGATATGTTTAAAAAAAAAAAGTCCTTTTAAAATCTTGCACTATTTTGTATCTGACCACCTCTTCTAGCAATCTAGTTCATGGTCCATCAATTTTCCCTACAGAAAGAAGTTTTTCATCTGTAGTTTAAAGTCAAGCCTCCATTTACTTTACATTACTGCCTCTCCTCATTCTTCTTTGGAATCTCTATCTATAGTACCACTTAACAATTCTGTAAAGTCCAAAATATTACTTCCATATCTTCTACTTTCTCTAGTGAGAACATATCCAACTCCTTAAGCATTTCCTTGAAAGCCCTCATAGAAATGTCCCACATCTTAGTAAGTCCTCAGAAGGGGAAAAGTATCTACATCATCCTTCATCCCCCCCCCCCCTCAAATCCACCAGTGAGCAAGAGGTTCTCCTGTTTGGTTATGTGCTGATGTGCCTTCTATGCAGAGTTTGCATGTCCTTCCAGTATTTGCACAGGTTTTCTCCACCATTCCAAAGAATGCAGAAGGCAGACTGGAAACTTCTAAACTGTACGTAGGTGTGTGTGTATCTGCATGCGTGTGCGTCTGTCATGGAAGAAAGGCATCTGTTTCTTCCCCTTGTTTAATAAAAACACAATGGATGGCCTTGGAAGGTCATAGGATCATTATACCAGTTGGCTTTGATGAGAAAATGTAAATGGATAGAATGAATCTTGAAGATCTGTCCCACCCGAAGAAGAATACCAGGCTCTAAGAAGAGAGGACAACTCAGAGAAAGGGGAAGGAATACCTCCTGTGCTAGACCCCAGAATGGATTGAGGGAAGTTGCACTGCAGCAGCGACCTTACTCAAGCATCTAGAACAGTGGATATTCACATAATTATGCTATGTTCACCACAGAGAGTACAATTACATCAATCATAAATGTCAGAAGGGTACTACGGTTACTACTACAGTAAAAAAAAAAAATCTAGCCACAAAACTAGTATGAGCAAATAAGCCCTGAAGGAATGTAACAGCAAAGCTCACTCTGCTTCTTGAAACAATATTCATGTTGCAATGTCTAGAAAAAGTGTGGATCAATGTCCAGCTGATTTGCAAACATTACGGGCTGAGATGTTCCTGAAAAGGCCACCACAGTAGCAATTACTGTGATAAGTGTACCTTCATCTGGTTTTATTGGGTTTTCACTTTGACACTAACAAAATACAATAATGCCAGCCAACTATTTGGCAGGTGTTTGCTTGGACACTGGTATTCACTGTTGGTCTGCCATAAGATATTTAAGGAGTCTGTATGTTCGCACAAAATCCTTTGTCTAGATCAAATCTTAGTTGTTTATGCCCATTCAAAAAGTACATCAGCTTTTCTCCATTGTAATCTACCTTTATGAAAAATGTGAGCTGAACAGCCTGGTTTAGAGTCGCTTACAAGATCACTTGCAGCAAGAATGAAGAGCTCATCCTAGAAGCCACCTTATCTTTGTGGAAGACTACACTATGCAAGCTGCTTTGCACATTAAGGTTTGAAATTTTGACATCTTCCTAGTTGAACTATTTGTAATAATTATAGACATCTGAATAGATTTATTGTTACAATATTGTTTTCTGGGATTCCTACATTCAGAAGCCCAATGGCCATCCCATATACCGGAGTTCCTTTTCTTCCCCCAGCTGACATCAGGGTGCTGGTGGTATAAAGGGACTGTGGGTGGAACCATCTTTCCTGCCCTTGCAGGTTCAGGAGTTGCTCCTAGGAGCCACAGAATGACCTCCTGGGGTGACCTGTACCATGTGGAAAACCATAACAAGATGGCCCTTAAACCTGGAAGGCCAGGATGCCTGATCTAGTGGAAGAAAGGGAAGGTGAAGGACAGTCTGGCTACCCACCACAACCAAAAGGCTTCTCTCATGGACAGGTAAGAAGGAGCGAAGGTACAGCAACAGTTAATCTACACTAACATCTGTAACTAAGATAAGTTACTAACACATCTGAACTACATTCTTTCTGATTCACTGTTGTAGTACCAACTCTTGGAATGATTTTCAGAGCTGTTCATGGACTAGAAGATAGTTGGCTTATTACAGTGACAGGTGTTAACACACAGCCTTGGCAAAGCCTGTCCTGGAAATACTGTCTAGGTTGCAACACCTGGAAAATCTGTGCACTAATGACCAGGCTGCTTCCAAATATCTTGTACAGTGACCCCTCTAAGGAAGGCTGTAGTAGTAGATGTAGAGTAGGTTCAATGAGCTCTCAGCCTGTCCAATGCTGGTTTACCATGATGCATGTAACAGAAAGCAATGTAGTTGGCTTATCCATTTAGATATAGTTTGCCTGTTGGCAAATTTCCCCTCTCTGCTTTTGGCAAAAGTAATAGAGAGTCAGATTTCCTACATCAGTTTTTCCTGTTGAAGTAGGATCTTAATTGCCTGTGAAGATCTAGGGAACGCGAGATTTCCCCCACTTATTCTGAGGGAATGGAAAAAAATGGTAGATGGATGACTTAGTTCAAGGAGATTTCTGTAACCATTTAGGCATGAAGAATGGTTTGCTACAGAAGGCGACCCTTTTTATGAAATACTGCTTCCTGCACAAGACAGCTTGCAATTCTAGATGAAGTCATTACTATAAATGGGCAGCAGCTGGTTTAAAGGAGGTGGGGGGATAGTAAGCTTCTCCATTACAAAGTCAATTTCCCATGATAGAGCAATCTCTTTTTTTGTCGAGGCCCTAAATGCAACTCCCGTTTTATGAACTGTATCATTGGCAAATGAGAAAAAAGTGGGATCAGGAGGAAAACAGGCAGAATGCCCAAAGCTTGTACCTTCCCATAGGCATAACACACTTCTGCTTTGTATAGGTCTTGCATGAAAGTCAGGACCTGAGATATCTGTGGTCTTACTGGGTCCTGTTGCTTGTCCCAGCACCAATGGAAGAAGCCGCTCCACTTTCTTGTGTAATATTTTCTATTCATGGGTTCCCTGGCCTACCTCAAAATGTGCAGCATGTCATCAGAGAACAAGTGCGTGAAAGGGATGAGTGCTCAATCATCCACACTTGTCAGTCTTATGGTCCACATACTTTGGTAAAATATGGACCACTTGTTCAGAGTTAACAGATGAACATGCTGAGGCAGCCTAACTGGTTTTTCCCTTGCTAGTCTCAGCAGAAGGGAGAACAAAATGTTGCCTTGGTCAAAATGGTGCCATAAGAAGCATTTTTGGTTACACCTTCTTTAACTTTTGTAATGCTTTGCGGATCAAGGGTATAGGGAAGGGAAGACATACAGAGAAAAACCTGCACAGAGAAAGGAGAAAACAGTATTTGCCCAGGTCTCTCTTGTGGTCATCCTGGCATAATATCTGCGCAGCTGTCAGCTTTCTGGAGTACAAAGGTCTATTTCTGGCATACCCCACCTGTAGATTAAGTCTAAGAATATATCCCTGTTAACATTCATTCATTTGGGTCTAGTCATATTCTGTTTAGAGGTCTGCAAACACATACTTCTGTGATGGGATTTATTAAGGATAAAGGGTCAAACCCATTTCCTGGGCTAGCTCCTATGCCTAAATTGCAAGTCTGCAGAAGAGATACGTCTATGTCCCACCCCCACCCCTTCCCCACTTGCTGATATACGACTTTGCAAATCCTGATGTACAATAATACAGTAAAACTTCCTGTTACCAAATATGTTTGAAGGTTCTAATGCTAGGTATTATTACCATCATTGCTTTATATTTACATGCCAGTTTCTGAGTACTCTGTTCCAACTCCTCTGCACTATAAGTTACCTAACTGGATAGGGTCTGATGGGTCTGCTGAAAGAGTCTGAGACATTAAGTGCCATCCTGAAGGGAAGTCTCAAATTTAGAGCAGTACAGCTTTGCCCCATCCTGCAAAGTTTTTTTCTTTTCTTGATGCAGGGTAATCGTGGCATGTGCAGTCTTTCCATAAGTCTATGCAGGATACCATATATTATTTAAACTGAGGGGAGTCATTGGCACTGACTTGTCTCAATGAGCTGGGTCAGGAACAAAGCCTTGACTGCAAGAAGGAAGGCTTTTTGCCTGAATAACTAAATCACTGCTTGTTCCAGTTTATTTTTTATGTTTTTTTATATTTTCTGTTTACTTTATTCCCATATCCTTTGCAACCATGACAGAATTCTTTTTAATCTACCACATAACTAAATACTTAATCTTATAGCCCTATTAAGTATGAGTTTTACTGAACCAATTAATGTGCGAGTGTACACTTTACAGCTACAGCTTTTGTTTTATCTTCATTTATTTTATATTTTCAAAAAAAAACATGAAACTGTCTCAAAACATTCCACAACACTTCACAGTTCCTTTTCTGGATTTATCATACAAAATAATATCATCTGTAAATAATTACTTTTCTTTAATAAAAAATCAGTTGTATCATTGAATTTATGAATACCTTATTTCCTTTAGCTCCAAACATGGGAATTAGGACGACATCTGCCTGGTTCCTCTGCTTAGATACAGCTTTGCAGATAGGAGCTCTCCCACCTTAATTCTTATCTCCAGACCTTCATATACTCTCCTTATTAATCCTATTATACTATCAGGGAATGTAAACACTTTCAGTGTCTTACTCATAAAACTGCAGCTGACTCTACAGAATTTTTTCTCTGCATCACGAGTCACAACCTATGGCAGGGTTTTCTTACACAATTCTTGACTTTGGATCACCACTCTTCTATTAAGTTTTCATTAAATGTTTGACTCCCCTCCACAAAACCACACTGATCTATACCTATCAATTTACGTAACATCTTTGCCATTTTCTTAGCTATACACAAGAACATTTTACAATCATGGATTCAAACTAAAAAGAGACAATATAAAGCCAGGTGTATGAGGTATTTAACCTCTCTTGGTAATTTTCACCACCACTGCTTTCTTCCAAGATTCTGGACCCCACCCCCAGCTCCGGTTAATATATTTTTCAAACATTTAACATTTAAGTACAGTTTTGTACCTACCATAAATGTAGACGTTCGAGTGTTGACACTGCTGCAGTCATTACACTTGGGTTATCCTGCCATCAGGCGGTTCCCCAGTCAGCCAGAGTTCCAAAGTCTTGGTCTGGCGTCGGTTGCTGTCACCTCCTCCCTGACGTCAGTGCGACAAGATGCAGCCGACGCCATTTTCTTCAGTTTTTCGTGCCCCCAAATAGGTAGGCTATTCAAAATGCTAATAAGACAAAGAAAAGCAAATAAAAACTTTCAGTTACCAGCAAATACCCCCCAAAGGTAGTAAAGGGTAGTAGACCTAGGTACGAAATAGCAAAGAAGAAGGGATGGAGGGAGGGTAACCTGGACTGCAGCAGTGTCAACACTCTAACATCTATATTTATGGTAGGTACAAAACTGTACTATGTTCATCGTGTTACACTACTGCAGTCATTACACTTGGGTAGAATCCCAAAGCTGAGGAAGGGTGGTTGGTTCTATAATGCATTAGGGGTGGCTATAAGGCACTGCAGAGGCGAAGCCAGCTCTGGATTTTGAGTATAGAGGCAGATGGTAATGCTTGGTGAAGGTATGTACAGAGCTCCATGTTGCTGCTTCCAAAATATCCTTGGTAGGTACACCTCTGAGGTAGGCCATTGACGTGGCTGTTGCCCGTGTGGAGTGAGATCTAATGCTGGTAGGCACAGGTTTCCCATGGTGCGTATAGCAGAAATGTATACAATGTCCTATCCATTTGGAAATAGTCTGTTTTGAAATGGCTTTTCCCTGTGCTCCTGCAGCATATGCTACCAATAATTGCTCAGATTTTCTGAAAGCTTTGGTTTTGTCCAAGTAGAAGCGTAACTGCCTGTGAATGTCCAATGAATGCAGTAGTCTCTCCCCTTTATTCTGTGGTTTTGGATAAAAAGTTGGTAAATGAATAGTTTGGTTTAGAGACACACTTGAAACCACCTTAGGCATAAAAGTAGGGTTAGTTCTTAAGGACACCCTGTCCTGGTGGAAAATGAGGAAAGGTTCTACTGTCATTAGTGCCTGTAATTCTGAAACTCTTCGTGCTGATGTAAGTGCCAGGAGCAGAGCAGTTTTCCAAGAGATGTATTTTAATTCTGCTGTGCTAGCTGGCTCAAAAGGAAGTAAAGTTAATTTTTCCAAAACAAAGTTGAGGTCCCAAGTTGGAGCAGGTGCTCTACGGGGCGGTCTTATGTTTTTTGCCCCTCGGAGGTACTGTTTTAGCAAAGGATTAGAGAAAATTGGTGGATCCGTGTTGTAATGAGCAGAGATGGAAGAGGCATGAATCTTGATGGATGAAAAGGAGAGGCCTTTGTCCAGCATCTCAGTCAAATATTGTAGAATCTGAGGAATGTTAGGCACAAGAGGGTCAAGGCTGTGAGCCTGATTCCAGGAACAGAATCTCTTCCATTTATCCGAATAGGCTTTCCTGGTACTAGGCCTTCTGGCCTCCAGGATGACATCCATAACAGCTTTGGAGAGAGGCACTGCTTGCTTTGCTAAGGTATCTTCCATGCAGCGTGGTTTAAGGTCCTTAGCTGGCTGTGGAGAATCTGATTGTTGTTCTGAGAGAGTAGATGTGGTATTTGAGGCAAAATCCAGGGTGGCCCTTGTGCTAAGTTTTTTAAGATTGGGTACCAGTGCTGGCGTGGCCAGTCTGGTGCAATCAGGATCATTTTTCGCCCCTCTTGCCTGGCTTTTATGAGTACCTTTGGAAGAAGAGGCAGTGGTGGGAATGCGTATACTGTTAGATTTTTCCAGGTGAATGAGAGGGCATCCACTTTCCATGCTTGCAGATAGTAACTCCTTGTGCAGAATTTCTGTAGCTGGCAATTCTTTGGTGATGCAAACAAATCTATGTCCGGGCTCCACAATTTCTGTGTTATCATTCTGAATATTTCTGGATTCAATTCCCATTCGTGTGGATCCAAGATATTTCTGCTTAAGTCGTCTGCCAGTGTGTTTTTCTCTTCTGGCAGGAATTGTGCTTGTAGATGAACTTGATAGCTTACAGCTGTGTTCCACAAGGTCATGGCTCATCTGCAGAGGGTTTATGAGTGTGTGCCCCCATTGCTTGTTTATGTACCACATGGCTGTGGTGTTGTCTGTCTTTAGTAGTAGTTGTCCTGGATGTAGCAGGTCCTTGAAAGCTGTAAGGGCATTTTGTACAGCTAGCATCTCTTTTTGGTTGATGTGAAGATGCTTTTGTTCTATAGGCCACTTGCTCTGAATGCATTTTCCTGCCATGTGTGCTCCCCAGGCGTAATCCAATGCATCTGTTGTCAGTGTTTGCCTGGGTATGGGTTGAGTAAAAGGCTGTCCCTTGTTGAGGTGACAAGCTTGAGCCCACCATTGAAACTCCTTCTGAAGGCAAGGTATTAGTGGTATAACTGTTTCCAAACTTTTGACAGTGTTGAGACCATACACTCTTTAGGTACCATTGTAGTTTCCTCATATGCAGTCTGGCATATGGAATTAGTAGTATGCAAGATGCCATGTAACCCAAGGCCTGCAGAAGTTTTCTTGCAGGGAGTCGGGTCTTTGTTGCCATCAATTGAAAGTATTGAGTCAAATGTCCTTGCTTGTCTGGCATGAGATAAGCCATCTGGGCCATTGTGTTCAAGCTGGCACCCAGGAATATTATATTTTGTGAGGGCACTAGTTTTGATTTCTTTTCATTTACTGTGTACCCCATGCAACTTAGTAACTTTTTTACAAATGCCAGATGCTTTAGGAGAATGTCTTTGCTCTCTGCTTGAATTAGGCAGTCGTCCAGGTATGGGTAAATTTGAATTCCTCTTTGTCTGCAAAATGCAATTACTAGTGCCAGGCACTTTGTGAAGACCCTGGGCGCAGTAGATAAGCCAAAGGGCAGTGCAGAGAATTGATAATGCATTGGACCAGCTATGAATCTGAGGTATCTTCTGCAGTTTTGTCTGACAGGGACATGCAGGTATGTCTCCTTGAGGTCCAAAGTCATGAGCCAAGCTTGCTTGCCCAGCATGGGAAGAAGCTGCTGTAATGTCAACATTTTGAATTTCAGGACATCCAGGTAAGTGTTTAGAGATGAAAGATCCAGAATAGGCCTCCAGGCTTTGTCTTTTCTGGGTACCAGAAAGAGTCTTGAGTAAAATCCTTGTCCTTGCTCCTGTGGAGGTACCTTTTGAATGGCTCCCATGGTCATGAGTGTTGTAATTTGTTTTTGAGCCTCTACCCATTGATTTGGTGGCAGATTTGGCATTCCTTTTAACCTTGGCAGAGTGTGAAAGTGGAACCTGTAACCTTGTGAAATGATATTGAGAACCTATTTGTCTTTGGTGATCATATGCCAATTGTGATAGAAAAGAGCCAGCTTTCCTCCCAGTGGGGCTGCCAAGAGGGAAGTGTTTGGCAGCTGTAGTGAGAAGTCATTGGGACTGTTTCTTGTAAGTTTGTTGTCTGTCTTCTCCTTCTTTCTGGCCTGGTGCACCCCATTGTCGAGGCCTGTAAGGACCTTGTGGCTGTCCTCTGCCTCTTGGACGTCTGTATTTGCCCCTTTGGGGTCTGTCTGTAACAGGAAAGGACCAATTCTTTGTTGTCCAGTTTCTGCTAAATCTTGGAGGTTGTACCTGTAAGAAATCTTTCACTGTTTGCATACATTTTGCCTTATCCTCCATTTTCTTTAGTACCTCTTCTGCCTTAACTCCAAATAGGACATCATGCTGCAAGGGTGCATCCAGTAGTTTTGCTTTAACATGATCTGGCAATGCATGTTCCTTTAACCATGCGTGTCTTCTAATGACAGAGCCTGTAACTGCTGCTCTGCAGGAGGCCTCTAAAGAATCAAAACCACATTGCAAAGTATGTTTTCCTACTTGTTTAGCAGCATGCAATAAATCCTGCATTTCTTTAGAATTAGGAGGATCTGCATTTTTTGTTTCAACTGAGATATCAGAAATTGCTGGTATTTTAACATATGAAATTGGCAATTCAAAGCCCTCATTGCTAAAGTTGCAGATGTGTATATACTTTCTTTCCCCATCTGTCTAATGCTCTGGAGTCTCTGTCAGAGGGAACTGGGTTCTTTGCCGAAGAGGCCTTGACCCCTTTGGGTCCCTGAGAAATGGTTTCTGGGTCTGCCACTGGGCTTTTATACAGAAATTTGTGAGATTCAGGGACTCTGTAGTACCTGTCTGGTTTAACTGGAGCTGGAGGTAAGGAATCAGGATTTAAGCTGGATTCAGTATAAACATCATCCACAATGTCTAACACTGGCAGATTAGCCAGGGGTCTGTGTTGAGGTAAAAGTAGGAATTCTCTGAGCCTTTTCTTGGATTCTGAGTAATCCTGGCCCTCCCAATGGAAATGCTCCCTCATGGTGTGTAAAGTTTCTCCAAAAGAGTAATCCTCTGGGGGAGAGGCTGATGGAATGGATTCCTCAGCATCAGAATCCTCATAAGGTGGTAAAGAGTAACCTAGGTCAGAGGAAGACTGAGGAAATGGACACCTGGTCGGAGGAGTCAGAATCCACATCCTGTCTGGGCCTTTTATCAGGAGGGGGATGGGACCCCCTGATCAGAGTGATCAGGTCTTCAGCCATTTTGAGCATTTGTTTCTTAGGCATGGAGGCCTGCCCTGGAGACTGTTTTCTTAGAAGAGGGTTTAAGGCTAAGCTGACTAGGTCTGAATACTTCCTCTGAAGTTGCAGGAGGCTCATGTACACCGGATCCCTCTGCAGGGTCAGTTTCGGTAGTCTGTAAAACTTGGGAGTCCGAAAGCCCAGCCATCTCCACTAAGGAGTCGGCGGCTGCCTGTGGTTCTGCAGAAGCGGTCGTCAGGGGCTGCGAAGGCACCTTGTTGAAAACCGGAGAAGAGGCGTCGTCTTCCATTTTGGGCCTCGGATGCCTGTCTTTGTGCTTTTTATGAACTGCGGTCGTCGGGAGTTCCGACGGCATCATATAATTAAATTTTCTGCCAAAGTAATGTTGGGCAAAATCAAACCGACGTTTAATAGTGCGCTTGTTAAACCTAGCACAAAACCGACAATCAGTGACGTCATGGTCTGGGCCTAGGCATGGGATGCAATAAGAATGGAAATCCTTATGAGGTATTTGTTTCCCACAAGAAATACAGTTATTAACTTTTACTGACATCGGACTGAGGCAAGAAAAAGTTTCCCCAACGGGGTGCACAGCTTTGTAGAAGACCTCGGTTCTGGATTCAGAAATGAAAATCTCCGGAGTCGGCACTTGCGAACTGCTTTTGCTTCGGAACCGCTCGGCAAGAAGTCTGCTGCATTTTGTATACCCCTGTCGCACTGACGTCAGGGAGGAGGCGACAGCAACAGACGCCGGACCAAGACTTTGGAGCTCTGGCCGACTGGGGAACTGCCCGACGGCAGGATAAGTGTAATGACTGCAGCAGTGTAACACGATGAACATCACAACAATGATGATAGAGAGGGAAGCAGAATGAAAGAAAATACCAATGATGTTAGTGAGCCTTGATGCAGAAAAAGCATTCAACAGAGTAAGCTCTTATTTTATGAGTAGAGCAATGGAAGCATTTGCATTCAGTGAAACAATAAGGTTAATTACAGAGAGATATGAGGGATTGGTGGCAAAAATTGAAGTGGGACTGTTCCTTTCTAATAAGTTGCATTTGAACAGAGGAACTAGGCAGGGGTATCCTCTCTCTCTCATCTTTATTTGCATTATATTTAGAGTCGATGGCAATGAAAATAAGGGACTCAGAAATTCAAGGATATAATTGGTATGGTAATCAAGAAATGTTGGCTTTGTTTGCTGACAAGATTAATTTATATTTGATTAAACCAAAAAGGACTTCTCAGTGTTGAGGAATATTCTGACAGTTTTTTTTTTCTGGATATACAATTAACTAAGATAAAAACAAAGGCTAAAGCTGTAAACAAGGTACCCACACATGAAATGGTTCAGAAATACTCATTTATGGGGTCATGATAAAAAAAGTATTTAGGAGTACGAGTTAAAAAGGATTCTGTTATGGCAGCTAAGGATATGTGGGAAGAACTACACAAAAGAGAATACACAAACTGAGAAACTGGAAGCTCTTGTTTATGGATAGCAAGCAACACAGGGAAAATGTTTTTAGTCCCTTTAGTTTTATACATAGGTCAGGCATATTTTTATCAACCACAGGAGAAGTTGTGGACAGTAATTAAACACTGAAGGATTTTATCTGGGAAGGGAAGAGGGCATAGGTCAAGTGGGCTAAGTTGATTCTCCCAAAAGAACAAGGTGGTTTACAATTATCTGATTTGAAGAACTATTTTAGAGCTGCACAGTTTGGGCTCAAATATGCAACACAATCAGAAAGCTATACTTCAAAGTGGAAAGGGATGATTCTGAGGAGGAGGAAGAAGGGGGAAATTCAAGAGAGATTTTTGATGCAGATATTCAAGGAGAAAAACAGCCACACAGAATAATATATTCATAAACTAGCAGAAAGTATTCTAAGAGCTAAGCCAACACAAGAATGGAGAAAGGAGACTCTGTCAATACGAATGACTTCAATTATGGGTACAAAGAATAGGCAAGAGGGGGACTTGAATTTACTGGAGAAAACTGGCAAAGGAACCAAGGTAATGAGAGAAAATAAACAAAGAGAGGGTAACTGAGTGGGAAGAGGCCAAGAAGACATTTGGACTGCAGGCTAGAGACTGACATTAATGCCTGATAGGAAAGGCAGAGTATAGGCAAACAAAAAGGGGTCAGAGGACTCCTAAATAAAAAGTCTGCTCTGGTAGAGTTCTTCACTGAATCTACAGAAACTAGTGTTAAATTACGGATAATTAGTATGGCATATGAAATACTGCATGATAACTACAGAAATCAGAGAAGATTAGAAATGATTGGGAAGAGAGACTAGACAAGTAATTCACAGGGTAACAATGGGAGGACATACGTTTTGCTCCCAAATAAGCAACAAAGTCTTGAAGATTTAGGATTGCTGATGGAAGTGTTTGCATAGACTTTTTTAAACCCTACGTAGATTCAAAAGAATTTTTCGGACAGATGGCAAATGTTGGTCGTGTGATACAGAAGAAAGTGGTAACCGGGAACACACGTTTTGGGAGTAAAATCAGTTGGCAGACAAAAAAAAATCCTTAGAGTACTCTGCAAGAAATATTGGGTGAGCAAATGGATACAATTAAGAAAATTATTTCTTTATTTTGAGGTGGGATACGGGACCTGAATTGCCTAAACATTGTAAGGCCTTGTAATTTTTAATTCTGGTGCTTGCAAAAAAGCATTTACTACACAATGGAAATCAAAGCCTAAATCAACTGTACTTGAAGTAGTGAATACTGCGAAAGATATAAAAGAAATGGAAGTGGGATTTTTAGAAAAGGACAGGAGAAAATTACATAGAAAAAAATGGAAATTGTGGGAACAAATACCTGCAGAATTGTTTTGGAGGAGGATTGAGCTTTAAGGTTAGGCAGGAATTTATCAATTTACGTAATGCTGGATAGATAATTGTATAACAGAATATGGGTCTATGCCAGAAGGTAAAAAGTCCAAAAGACTGAAAATCAAAATATCAGCAAGCCCCCCTGCACCCATCATGTGGTGGCTGCACCCACCACACCATCTGACAATTATATATATCAAATCCAATTTCGCACAACACTGCAGAAAGGGCAAATTCCATTTCTGATGGTTTGAGTTTTAGACATTTTGATTTTCAGTCTTTTGAGATTTTGATCTTCTTAAAGGGATCTACATCAGAAGGTCGAAAGTTCAAGAGACTAAAATTCAAAATATCAAATTCAAAATATCGAAAATATTTTTAATGCATATTTTTAATATAAGATGTGTTTGTAACTGTGAACACAATGACATTTTTTAGATAAATATCTATGTTTCAAGTTATAATGTGTTTAGAAAAGTTATTCTGGTATCCCCCCCATTTAAAATATTGTTGAAGAAAGCCATCTAGAACTTTGTCACTCCCTTCCCACTTAAATTCCAAATTTCCACAGGAATACCATTTGTTCCTGAAAATTTCCTTGCTTCTGAATTATAAACTACTACTACATTCTTTTAATAAGAGTTGACACTCACAAGTAAAACAGAATCAGAGGTGTAGCGTCAAACAGCACCCTGTGTCAATTTCACAAGTCAGTACCCAACCACATGCAGCTCTTCAACTAAAGAGCAAAAAATATATAGATATATATTGTAATGGAAATACAGCAAGCTGCTTGCTAAAACCAAGAGACTTATGGGCTACTGTATGGTATTAAGATAAATTATACATGATCTTAAAGAAGTCACTGATGTTTTTTTCCTGTAAATTTTACCTGTTTAAACATCTTTACTGAATTTTCACTTTTGACATAAGCAAACTTACATTTATATAGAAGTAATCAAACCCTTCTGACAAGTTCACATTTACAAACGTTATACAGACCAATACCTGTGATGCATCATAAAGCCAACATTACATAAATTGTTCCAGTTCTTAGGCCTCATTCCTCCTCCTGTAAATTATACATCTTGTGACATATTCAGTGTTATGTTGTTAATTATACACATTAACATTTTTTTTCTGCAATTATCTTAGGAAAAGCACTTAGGAATTTCTTGCTGCCACAAGAAAGCCCAAGTCTAGCTTAACAAAAAGGTCAGATCACTATATGTCTACGTTGTGCAGATTCTAAGTTATGATCAGCTCCGTTTATGACAGTTTTAAAGAAAAACTTAATTTGGGGTTTATGTGTATAATAATACAGTATCGACGTAAAGACTGTGAATGCGCTATTATCACTGTAAAGAATACTCAAAAAGATAACAGCAATGTTTGCATATTTTCAATAGCACTTAACTGTTAACATATTTGCAGTTGTTAGGCTTGTGTGTTTAGTGATTTGTCAAAAAATATGCTGGGATGTATTATGAACTAAAATGTGTGCCTAATTTTGAGGCAGTTGCCCCCCCCCCCCCAATAATTTTTGGCTTCTTTCCTTGATTCTGGAGCTGAGAGGTTGCAAGCTATGGTAAGTAGACTGGCATGAAACCAAATAGATTTTTGGGTAGTTGTAGCAGCACAAAGCTTACAGTACAATACAATTTGTATTTATTTGTCCATTCATTTAATTTACTCAGCTGTTGCAGTTGATATGAGATGAGATGCAGTATACCAGCAAATGGGAACATATCATGACAGCTGTTATTTCACAATTTTTGGCAATCATACGTGAGAGGTGACTGCCAGAAATGACTGACAATTTGGGTGAGGTCAGTCTGTGGGTACAAACAAGGACAATTTCACTATTCATGCAAAGCAATCATTGACATGACTAATAAAAGCAAGAGGTTGGCATAAAACTCTGTGGTCAACACAAAGTGAGCCAGCAAGCCAAAGGGAACTCTGCTTCTTAACCTTCTGACAATAACAAAGCCCAAACAGCAACTTTGCCAATGAAATGTTTTCCATTATTTCCAAAGGAAACTACTTGACTGGCCGAAAAAAGTCAACAATCTGACTAGCAGAATCGAGTTTACCTTGGATGAACTGAAGGTCAAGATGATCAGAAAGAAGACGAGCAGTAATATGAAATTAGTTAATATACAGCAAAACAGTAAAACATCAATCCCATTAGATGTAGTTTAAACACATGAACTGTTCTGCAAGAACTACAAAAAGTGAATGAAGATTAGAACTTTGTTGACAGTGGTAAACTGATGGGAGAACTCCAATTGCATAAAGTGGGGTGTGCATTTTAAAGTTTAGAGGTACAGCAAAGAAAATGAAGAAGTAACTTTTCAGTAAAAAAAAATCTTTTTTGCGTAACATTTCATGATGCAAATGCTATGTTACACTGTAAGGCAGCTCTGTGCAGTATCCATTCAGAGGCGCTTTAAACATGATTTGGTCAAGTTTTATTGATTACTGCTATATATGCTAGTGGTATAAAAGTAAGAAGGTACTTTTTCCTTGACTGAAATGTATGCAACAAGAAAGGCTAGACAGAAGCAAATTAAAATTAATATAATGTTGAAAGCTTGAGCTGATGGGGAGAGGGAACTGTAAAAGTTTACTAATTATTATATATCTAGAATTAAAAGATAATTTCCTTTTTATAGGGCTGTATTGTCTGGACTAATGTCCTTAACTTTAAGCAAGCTACATTTTTTTAAGCAAATAGGTCTGAAAAACAAGAAAGCTTATGAAAAGCACAAATAGTATTTTCTTGCACTTGCAAAGTTATTAGTTACTTATTTATCCATTAGCACCTACTTCTAGCTAGAGACAAGGAGCAAACAGGTGCAAACAATTATTATTGAGAAGTTTGACCATATGTTTTGAGTGAAATTGACAAAGGTTTTTTTTTCTTGCATCTGCAAAGTTCTAGCTATTTCTGTTTGAATTAGCAAATGGTTTGAGTTCAAGACAGAGTTTGAGGTAAGTAACTAATCATAAAAATTATAGTGTGTTCTGGATGAAATCTACAAGGAGTCTTTCTTGCACTTGCAAAGTTACAAGCATTTTTTCTGTTATCAAATGTTTTTCATTGGTTACAAGCAATTAAGCATAAAGGGACCAAAGAGTGTGTTCTGAGAGAAATGTACACGGTACAACATTGTTAACCTTATTAGGGAAGCTGACAAACGAAAATAAATGAAGTCTGAAGCTGTGGAAAATGAATAATTACTCAAGTATTCACTTCCCCAATGTCTTAGTACTTTAATGCATTAAATACTACAGTATATTTACTTTGATGGTAGCCAGTACACATTTTCAGAAGGCTAAAAGTTTTTCACACCTAGGAGGAGATGTGAAATAAGGTCAAATAGCAAACTTGGTGATAGAATTAACCATGCAAAAATGCATGGTAGAACCTGTTTTAACTTTAGAACACGTAATGCCTGTTGGAGTGCTTTAATTTGGGGCAAAGTACAGCTGTGTACACTTACCATAAATGTAGATGTTCGACTGTATTCACTGCTGCAGTCATTACACTTGGGTAATCTGCTGGTTGCCCTCAGTCAGCCTGAATAACAAAGTCTTGGGTCCTGCGTCAGTTGCTGTCGCCTCTTCCATGACATCAGGTCATCAGGGGTATAAAACATGCAGCTGACGCCATTTTATTCAGTTTTTCGTGCCCCCCCCCCAAATGTGGAGCAAAAAAAAAACAAAAAAAAAAAAACTTTACCTTCAACTAAAAGCAAATACATCACAAAGGCTTTTGAGTATAGTGAAGGAAAGAAAAGGTATAGAATGGGGGATGGCGGGTGGGTAACCTGGACTGCAACAGTGCATCTACATTTATGGTAAGTGTACACAACTATACTAGGTTCTTCGTGTTTCACTGTTGCAGTCATAACATTTGGGTAAAATCCCAAAGCTATGGATGGGAGGATGGAACTAAACAGCATTAGGAGCAGCTATAAGGCCCTGCAGGACTGCAGTGGCAAAGCCTGCCCTGTATTTGGAGAAGAGAGGTAAATGATAATGCTTTGTGAAGGTATGAACAGAGCTTCAAGTAGCAGCTTCTAGAATGTCTTTGGTTGGGACCCCTCTGAGAAAAGCTGCTGAAGTAGAGGCAGCCCTGGTGGAATGTGATCTGATCCCCTTGGGCACACGTTTACCAAGGTGCAAATAGCAGAAAAGTACAGTTTTGTACCTACCATAAATGTAGATGTTCGAGGATCCACATTGTTGCAGTCATAACCTGTGGGTAGTCCGCTGTCCTCGGTCGGCCCGAATACCTAAGAGTTAGGCTGGCATCGGTCATGGACTCCCGGAGCTGACATCAGTACATAGTAGTACTTAAGCGCATGACCGGCGCCATATCCTCAGTCTTTCTTGCCCCAGATGTCAGAAGGCCTTAAAAAGGAAAGGCCAGAACCAAAATAGTAAATACCCAACAACCACAAGTGAGAAAATAACAATTATCCCAAAGGAAAAAACAGCAAACCCAAATAGAGGGGAAGGAAGGAGGGAAAATAGGACTGCAGCAATGTGGATCCTCGAACATCTACATTTATGGTAGGTACAAAACTGTACTATGTTCTTCGTCTCACATTGCTGCAGTCATAACCTGTGGGTAGAATCCCAAAGCAAAGGAAAAGGGAGGCTGGCAAACTAAAAAGCATTAGGAGCTGCTAACATGCCCTGTAAAACTGCAGTGGCAAACCCAGCCCTAGACTTGGAATAAAGAGGGAGATGGTAATGCTTAGTAAAAGTGTGTACTGAACTCCAAGTAGCTGCTTCCAAAATATCCTTAGTAGCTACCCCCCTCAAAAAGGCAGTAGATGTGGCAGTAGCCCTAGTGGAATGAGGTCTGATCCCAGCAGGAACATTCTTCCCATGATGAGAATAACAAAAAGCAATACAATGACCAATCCACTTAGAAATAGTTTGCTTTGAAACAGCTTTCCTTTGAGAATCCAGAGCAAAAGAAATAAATAACTGTTGAGTCTGCCTGAACTCTTTAGTTCTGCTCAAATAATAACGTAGCTGCCTGTGAATGTCCAAAGAATGCAAGACTTTTTCCCCTTATTTTGGGGATCAGCATAAAAGTAGGCAAATGAATAGACTGGTTCAAGGCCACATTAGAAATCACTTTAGGCATAAAAGTAGGGTTAGTACGCAAAGACACCCTATCCTTATGGAATACCAGAAAAGGTTCAACTGCCATGAGTGCCTGCAATTCAGAGACCCTCCTAGCAGAGGTAACGGCCAACAAAAAAGCAGTTTTCCAAGACAAAAACTTCAGCTCAGACGTAGCTGCAGGTTCGAAAGGAGGTAAAGTAAGCTTCTCCAACACAAAATTGAGATCCCAGGAAGGAGTAGGAGCTCTACGTGGGGGTCTTATATTTTTTGCCCCTCTAAGAAATTGCTTAAACAAAGGATGAGAAAATAAAGGAGGGTCAGAATCATAGTGAGCAGAAATGGCTGCAGCATGAACCTTCACAGAGGAAAATGACAAACCCTTGTCTAGTAATTCAGTAAGGTACTGTAGCGTAAAACTCAAATTAGGTACTGAGACATCAAAGCCCTTTGCTGTGCTCCAAAGAAAAAATCTCCTCCATTTATCAGCATAAACTTTTCTAGTACTGGGCCTGGCTTCCAAAATGACATCTAAAACCTGTTGAGGAAGCTGAGACCCCACAGGCTCTAAAACAGAATACGCCAGGCTGTTAGATGCAGGGACTGCACCCTGACATTGAGCAAATGATTGCTTGACTGGGACAACAAGTGAGGAATCTGTGGCAAAGGCCAAGGAGGTTCCTGAATTAAACTCCTCAGCAGAGGATACCAGTGCTGACGTGGCCAATCTGGTGCTATTAGAATCATGCAAGGCTTGTCCCGCCTGACTTTCAAGAGTACCTTGGGAAGGAGAGGCAGAGGAGGGAAAGCATAGACGTAAAAGGTTGCTCCAACTGAAAGATAGAGCATCCACTTTCCAAGCTTTTGGGTGAAACATCTTTGTGCAAAATTTTGGTAGTTGGAAATTTAGTGGAGAAGCGAACAGATCTATGTCTGGCGTTCCCCAAGCCACTGTCAACTGTTGGAATACCTGAGGATCCAATTTCCACTCGTGGGGGTCCACAATTTGTCTGCTCAATACGTCTGCTAGGGAGTTCTGAGCTCCTGGCAGAAACCGTACTTGAAGAGTGATGTGCAAACTCAGAGCAGTCTCCCACAATATCATTGCTTGTCTGCAAAGAGGGTAAGAATGGGTTCCCCCCTGCTTGTTGATGTACCACATGACTGTTGTGTTGTCTGTTCGAATCAACACCTGTCCTGGTTGAAGTAGGTCCTTGAAGGCCATCAGGGCAAATTGAACTGTTAACATCTCCTTCATGTTGATATGCAAATGTTGCAGTCTGGGAGGCCACGTGTCTTGAATCCATTTCCCATTGAAGTGTGCTCCCCAAGCCAAGTCCGAGGCATCCGTCGTTATGATCTGACTCGCCTCTGGTCGGGTCACAGAGAGTCCCTTGTTTAGGTGACATTCCTGCGCCCACCACAAGAATTCCTTCTGGATGCAAGGTATTATCCGAATGACAGTGTCCAAATCGTGGCAGTGTTGAGTCCATACAGTTTTGAGATACCATTGTAGCTTCCTCATATACAGTTTGGCATTGGGAAGTACTAGAATGCAAGATGCCATGAACCCCAAGGCTTGAAGGACTGTCCTTGCAGTCAGCCTGGACAGTACTGATAACTGCTGGAAGTATAGGTGAAGAGTTCTTTGTTTGTCCGGGGTGAGAAAAGCCATCTGAGAAGCTGTATTCAGTCTCACACCCAGAAAGCACATGTCCTGAGAGGGTACTAGACTGGACTTTATTTCGTTCACAGAATACCCTAGGCACCTTAAAACTGCCATTACATACTGCAGATGTTGAAGTAACTTGTCTTTGTCTTGAGCAAGAATCAGGCAATCGTCCAGATAAGGATAAATTTGTATTCCCCTCTGTCTGAAGAAAGCTATTACAGGAGCCAGAAGTTTTGTGAACACCCTGGGCGCAGTAGATAAACCAAAGGGCAATGCAGAGAACTGATAATGAGAAGTACCAGCCCGAAATCGCAGGAATCTCCTGCAGCGGGCCTGATAGGAATGTGAAGATAGGCCTCTGAGATCCAGGGTTACCATCCAGTGATCTTTGCCTAGCATAGGCAGAAGTTGTTGTAATGTTAACATCTTGAACTTTGGAATGTCTAGGTAGGTATTGAGAATGGACAAATCCAGAATTGGCCTCCAAGTGTTTCCTTTCTTTGCCACTAGGAATAGACGGGAATAAAACCCTAGGCCTACTTCTGATGGAGGTACCACCTGGATAGCTCCCATCTGTAAAAGCAAAGAAATTTGCTCCTGAGCCTCCAGCCTTTGCTGAGGAGGCACATCCGGCATGCCTTTGGAAAGGAGGAAAAGTGTGAAAGTAAAACTTGTAACCTTGATTTATTATTTCCAACACCCATTTGTCCTGGGTGACCAAATGCCAGTTTTGTTTGAACAGTGCCAACTTTCCTCCTAGAGGAGCTGCCAGAAAAGAAGGATTTGGCAGCTGAAGATACAGGTCATTGGGTCTGTTTACGAAAAGGCTGACCCCTGCCCTCACCAGAAGACTGTGCAGGAGAACTCCAAGTCCTAGGTCTGAAAGAACCCTGAGCATGAGCCCTGCCTCTACCACGTCTAGACCTGCCCCTAGACTGAAAATCCGAAGGGTAGGACCATCCTCTAGCAGGCCAATTCCTGCTAAACTTAGGGGGCTGCACCTGCAAAAAATCCTTGACCGTCTGCATAGACTTAGCTTTATCTTCCATCTTTTTCAAAACTGACTCCACAGGAGAACCAAAAAGAACTTCAGATTGAAGAGGAGCATCCAAAATCCGAGCTTTAACATGCTCTGACAAATTTTGATCCTTAAGCCAGGCATGTCTATGAATAACTGAACCAGTAGCAGTCACCCTGGATGAAGCCTGAAGAGCATCGAAACCACACTGCAAAGAATGTTTTCCAACTTGATCTGAAGCATGAACCAACTCCTGCAATTCCTTACACTCTATACCCTCAGATAAAGCATCCACTTTAGATTTCAATTGGCCTAACAAAAAGTTCTGATACTTCAGCATATGAAACTGGCAATTTAAAGCCCTCATAGCTAACGTAGAAGAGGTGTACACTTTTTTCCCCACCTATCCAACGCTCTAGAATCTTTATCCAAAGGAACTGGATTCTTAACCACAGAAGCCCTGACACCCTTCGGCCCTTGAATAATAGTTTCCGGGTCAGCTCTAGGACTCATACAAATATTTATGTGCTTCTGGAACTCTGTAATATCTGTCTGGCTTGACAGGGGCAGGGGGTAAAGAATCAGGATTAAGTGAAGCTTCAGAAAAAACATCCTGAACAACATCTAAGACAGGGGGAATAGCCAAAGGCCTATGTTGTGGTAAAAACAAAAATTCCCTAAGCCTTTTTCAAGAATCTGAAAAATCCTGACCTTCCCACTTGAAATGTTCCCTCATGGAATGTAAAGTTTCAGAAAAGGAAAAATCCTCTGGAGGAGAAGCAGAAGGACAGGAATCCTCTGCATCCGAATCTGAATAGGGAGGGTAATCCTGAATATCCTCAGCTGAGGACTCAGTAGTCTGAAGAATGCTCCATTCCCTCTAAATCTGTCTCCACCCTAGGCCTCTTCTCTGGGGGGGGGGGGGGGGGGGCAAAGATCCCCTGATCAAAGTAATCAAATCCTCTGCCATTTTCAACATATGTTTTTTAGGAACAGAAGCTGAAGAACTAGGGCTATGGCCAGTACCAGCAGTACCAGTAAGACCAGGTTTAGCCTTAGCATGGCCTTTAGCCACTGAGGTAGAAGGCCTAATAACCTTTTGTAAGGATGGAACTACAGATACCTGAGAAGCACCCTCGGCTTGGCCTAACTCCTGAGAGGCCAACTCCTGCAAAAGTAAAGGTTCCCCCTGGGATTCAGCCGAGACCTCGGCCGGATCCACAGATTCAACTGGAGGTTCCATAGAACCGGCGTCCGCAACGGATGACTCATCCGGCTTAGACCTTAAAGATTTATCTTTACGTTTTTTAGTGGTAGCGGGTGTCAGAGGATCCGACGGCATGTTGTAGTTACACCGCTTACCGAAAACAAGCCTGGCACAGTCTAATCTTCGTTTAATGGTGCGCTTATTAAATCTAGCGCAAAAGCGACACCCGACTACGTCGTGTTCAGGCCCCAAGCAAGGAATACAGAGAGAATGATAGTCCCTATGAAGTATCTGTTTCCCACAAGAAATACAATTATTAACTTTTTCTGACATCCAGATTAACTGAGGCAAGAAAAGACAAAAATTTTCCCCAAAGGGGTACTTAGCCCAACTTGGTCTTCGGTCTGAAACTCGATAATTGAAAATTTCAGAACGCCGAACGGCCCTTGCAAACGCTGCTTCTGCTTCGGACCACGCGGCAAGAAAGACTGAGGATATGGCGCCGGTCATGCGCTTAAGTACTACTACGTACTGACGTCAGCTCCGGGAGTCCATGACAGACGCCAGCCTAACTCTCTGGTATTTGGGCCGACCGAGGACAGCGGACTACCCACAGGTTATGACTGCAGCAATGTGAGACGAAGAACATCGAATGCAGTGGCCTATCCATTTAGAAATGGTCTGCTTTGATATAGCCTTACCCTCTGATCCTACAGCAAATGCTACCAGTAATTGCTCAGACTCTGTTAGAGATTTGGTCCTGTTTAAGAAGGATCTTAGTTGTCTGTGCACATCCAATGAATGCAGAATCTGCTCCCCCTTGTTCTGCAGATTTGGGTAAAATGTTGGCAGGTGAATGGCCTTGGTTAAGAGCCACACTAGATACCACCTTAGGCATAAAAGAAGGATTGGTCCTGAGGGACACCCTGTCCGGGTAAAATGTAACAAAAGACTCCACTGCCATGAGAGCCTGTAGTTCTGAAACCCTTCTTTCTGAAGTGACTGCCAAAAGAAAAGCCCCGCAGTAGCTGCTGGTTCAAAAGGAGGCAGGGTGAGTTTTTCCAGCACAAAACTGAGGTTCCATGCAGGAGTTTGCGCTCTTCTGGGAGGCCTTATATTTTTGGCCCCTCTAAAATACTGTTTAAGCAGCAGATGAGAAAAGAGGGGAGGCTCTGTGTTGTAATGAGCCGAGATAGCAGAGGCATGGATTTTTATTGAAGAAAAAGATAGGCCCTTATCAAGCATCTCAGTTAAGTACTGCAAAATATGAGGAATATTGGGCATTGCTGTGTCTATTCCTTGTGCTTGGTTCCAACACAATGTCTATTCCTTGTGCTTGGTTCCAACACAAAATCTCTTCCATTTATCAGCATAAGATTTACTAGTACTAGGCCTTCTGGCTTCCAAAATGACATCCATCACATATTTACTGAGAGGTGTGGTTTGAATAATTAGTTGATTAGCCATGCTGCAAGATTCAGAGTTTGGAGCAGAATGTGCAGAATTTGACAGTTCTGCTGAGACCGTAGATGAGGTATTTGAGGCAAGTACCATGGAGGAAGGTGCGACATGTTCCTTAGCAGCAGGTACCAGTGCTGGCGAGGCCAGCCCAGCGCAATTAGGATCATTTTTGTTTTTTCCTGTCTGAC
Organism: Protopterus annectens; assembly: GCF_019279795.1. Classification (NCBI taxonomy): domain Eukaryota; kingdom Metazoa; phylum Chordata; order Ceratodontiformes; family Protopteridae; genus Protopterus; species Protopterus annectens. Next base: position 369,519,580 of record NC_056747.1, on the reverse strand, counting down.
TTTTATTAAGACCTTGGAGAGTAGAGGCAAAGGGGGAAAGGCATAGACTGGTAAGTTTTTCTAGCCGAAGGATAGAGCATCTGCTTTCCATGCTTTTTTGTGATGAGTTCTTGTGCAGAATTTGTCCAACTGATAATTTTGGGGAGAGGCAAATAGATCTATATCTGGGCCCCCCATTTCTGTGTTAAGATGCTGAAGATTTGCGGATCCAGTTTCCATTTGTGTGGGTCCATAATATTTCTGCTTAGGTCATCTGCCAGAGTAATTGATCAGACTTTCTGAATGATTTAGTCCTGTCTAGATAGAAACTGAGCTGTCTATGCACATCTAGAGTGTGCTTTCCTGGCAGGAATTGAGCTTGAAGATGTATTTGGTAAGTCAAGGCTGTGTTCCACAAGGCCATGGTTAGTCCGCAAAGGGGGTAGGAATGTGCACCCCCCCCCTGCTTATGTACCATATAGCTGTGGTGTTGTCCGTTTTTATCAGTAGTTGTCCTGGATGAAGTAAGTCCTTGAAGGCTGTCAGAGCACTCTGAACAGCTAGCATTTCTTTCTGGTTGATATGCAGATGCATTTGGTTTGGGTTCCATTTGCCATGAATGCATCTCCCTGCCAGGTGGGCCCCCCCAAGCATAGTCTGATGCGTCTGTGATTAGGATTTGAGTGTCAGGGTGTAGAGTGAATGACAGTCCCTTGTTTTTTTGACATGTCTCTTGCCCACCAAAGAAACTCCTGTTGTAGGCAGGGAATGAGAGGAATCATTGTTTCCAGGCTGTGACAATGTTGTCTCCATAAACTTTTTAGGTACCATTGAAGTTTCCTCATATACAATCTCACATTTGGAATTAGCGAAATGCAGGATGCCATGAACCCCAAAACCTGCAGAATTTGTCTTGCAGATAATTGGGCTTTTGTTGCCATTTGTTTGAAGTATGTTGCCAGTTGCCTTCGTTTGTCTGGCGTGAGGCAAGCCATCTGGACAGTTGTATTCAAGCTTGCACCTAGGAATGTAATTATTTGAGAGGGTACCAGTTGTGATTTCTTTTCGTTTATGGTGTACCCCAGGCATGCTAGAAGCCTTTTTACAAACACCAGATGCTGAATAAGAGTGTCCTTGTCCTCTGCTTGAATGAGACAATCGTCCATATAAGGAAAAATTTGAATGCTTCTTTGTCTGCAGAATGCAATTACCGGTACCAGGCACTTTGTAAAGACCCTGGGCGCAGGGCAGTGTAGAGAATTGGTAATGCAAAACACCTGCTTTGAAGCGGAGGTATCTTCTGCAGGATTCCCTTGTTGGGATATGCTAGTATGCCTCTTAAGTCTAGCGTTACTAACCAAGCATTCTTGCCTAGCATTGGCAGGTACTGTTGTAAAGTCAGCATTTTGAATTTTGAAATGTCCAGGACAGTGTTCAGAATCGATAAGTCCAGTATTGGACGCCATGAATTGTCTTTTCTGGGTACCAGGAAAAGTCTTGAATAAAAACCTTGTCCTTTTTCCTTTTCTGGTACCGGTTGAATAGCCCCCCATATCCATGAGGGACATGACTTGTTTCTGGTCCTCTGCCCACTAGTTTTCCGGCAGATCCGGCCATCCGTTTGGAATTGGCAAAGTATGGAAATGAAATCTGTACCCCTGGGATACTATGGTTAATACACACTTGTCCTGGGTAATTAACTGCCAAGTTTGAGCATGAAGTGCTAGTTTTCCCCCCAAGGGGGCTGTCAAAAGATAAGTGCTTGGAGATGGTAGAGGAAAGTCATTGAGACTGCTTATTGTAGGGTTGTGCTTGGTTTCCTCCTGATTTGGAGGTGGAGGCACCCCATTGCTTTGGCCTGTAAGAACCCAGTGATCGATATCTGGAGCCTTTTGAAATAGGTCTTCCATTTTCTGCCTTATAACCAAACAGAGTATCATGCTGCAAAGGGGCATCCAACAATTTACCTTTAACATGATCAGGCAGATTTTGCTCCTTCAGCCAGGCATGCCTTCTAATCACAGATCCAGTAACGGCGGCCCTACAAGAGGCCTCCAAGGAATCAAAACCACATTGCAAAGTATACTTTCCAACCTGTTCTGCTGAATGCAATAAATCCTGTAACTCTAATTTTCCACACAATCAGAAATCAACATAATTTTCTGTTTCAGTAAGCCCATAACATGCTATTGATATTTAAGCATATGAAAAGTACAGTTTTGTACCTACCATAAATGTAGATGTTCGAGTGCTAATACAGCTGCAGTAATCACAGATGGGTTCTCTGCCGTCAAGCGGGTCCTCGGTCGGCTGAATTCCAAAGTCTTGGTCCGGCGTCGGTTGTCGTCGCTCTCTTCCCTGACGTCAGTGTGACGGGTATATAAGACACAGCCGACACCATATTCTTCAGTCTTTTCTTGCCCCAGATGTCAGGTGCCCCCAGAAGGAAGGCAATACATAAATTATACATACATATATATATATATATATATATATATATATATATATATATTCAAGCAATGCAATGTAATCAAAAAACAGTAGTTGCAAGCAAATACATCATAGAAGGATAACCCTAAATTAGGTTGCAAGAGGAGGTGTTAGCCACTAGTCCTTTACCAAGAGGGGAAGGAGGGAGGGAAACCTGTACTGCAGCTGTATTAGCACTTGAACATCTACATTTATGGTAGGTACAAAACTGTACTATGTTCATCGTGCATACAGCTGCAGTAATCACAGATGGGTAGAATCCCAAAGCTACGCACAGGGTGGTAGGCACTAGGTGGAACTGGGATGAGCCAGAATGCCCTGCAACACAGCAGTGGCAAAGCCTGCTCTAGTTTTGGAATATAAAGGCAGATGGTAGTGTTTTGTGAAGGTATGCACAGAACTCCAAGTGGCTGTCTCCAAAATATCTTTGGTAGGAACTCCTCTGAGGAAGGCTGTAGAGGTAGCTGTGGCCCTGCTGGAGTGTGATCTGATGCCTGTAGGGACAGATTTTCCATGATAGGAGTAACAAAACCGTATGCAGTGGCCTATCCATTTTGAAATTGTCTGTTTGGTAACTAGCTTTCCTTGAGCTCCTACAGCATAGGACATAAAGTTGTTCTGATTTTCTGAAAGGCTTTGTTCTGTCCAAATAGTAACGTAGCTGTCTATGGATGTCTAAGGAGTGTAGCAGCTTTTCCCCTTTGTTTTGAGGATTAGGGTAAAAGGTAGGTAAGTGTATGGCTTGATTTAAAGCTACCCTGGATACTACTTTAGGCATAAATGATGGATTGGTTCGAAGGGAAACCCTGTCCTGATGGAAGGATGAGAAAAGGCTGCACAGCCATGAGGGCTTGTAGTTCCGAAACCCTACGAGCTGAGGTTATGGCCAGAAGGAAAGCTGTTTTCCAGGAAAAATATTGCAAATCTGTTGAGGCCGCTGGTTCAAAAGGAGGCAGTGTTAATTTTTCTAAAATGTAATTAAGATCCCAGGCTGGCACAGGTTGCTTCCTTGGTGGTCTTATATTTTTTGCCCCTCTGAGGAACTGTCTTAAGAGTGGGTGAGAGAATAAGGGTGGATCCGTGTTGAATTCTGCAGAAATGGCTGAGGCGTGGATTTTTATAGAGGAAAATGAAAGTCCACTGTTCAGCAACTCAGCTAGATACTGTAGTACCTGAGGCAAATTCAGTTTTCTAGGGTCCTGGCCTTTTTTCTCATTCCAAGAGCAAAACTTTCCATTTTGCGGAGTAAGCCTTTCTAGTAGATGGCCTTCTGGCCTCCAAAATGATGCCCTGCACTTCTTTGGGGAGTAGTGTCTGATGAGGTGTTAAGGAATTTTCCATGCAGCTAGATTGAGTGTTTTCAGCTGGCTGTGAAGAGTTTTGTAGCTGTGCTGAGTCAACAGAAGAGGCATTAGAGGTAGGGGCCAGGGAGGGGTATGTGTTAGGCTCCTCAGGAGTGGACACCAGTGTTGCCTCGGCCAGTCTGGAGCAATCAATATCATCTTCGGTCGGTCTGTTCTTGCTTTCAAGAGCACCTTGGGCAGAAGAGGCAGAGGTGGAAAAGCATAAACTGTCCATGCTGTCCAACTGAATGAAAGGGCGTCCACTCTCCAGGCCTTTGGATGAAAGGTCCTTGAACAAAACTTTTCCAATTGATGATTCCTGTGGGAGGCGAAGAGATCTATGTCTGGCCTCCCCCACGCTTGGATTATTTTTGTAAACACTTGAGGATGCAACTTCCATTCGTGTAGATCTGTCATATTTCTGCTTAGATTGTCTGCCAACATGTTTTCCAAACCTGGCAAGTACTGTGCTTGAAGTTCGATTTGCCATTCCAGAGCCAAGTTCCAAAGTGTCATGGCTAGTCTGCACAGGGGGTATGAATGTGTTCCTCCTTGTTTGTTTATGTACCACATTACTGTGGTGTTGTCTGTTCTTATCAATAATTGTCCTGGATGCAGGAGGTCCTCGAAAGCTGTAATTGCATTTATCACTGCTAGCATTTCTTTTTGATTGATGTGAAGGTGCTTTTCTTTTTGGACCATTTGCCCTGAATGCACCTGTCTGTCATGTGCGCCCCCCAGGCGTAATCTGAGGCGTCTGTTGTGATGACTTGATTTGCTTGAGGCTTGCAGAATGGGAGACCTGTGTTTGTTTGACATGCTTGGGCCCACCATAGGAATTCCTTTTGCAAACATGGAATTATTGGTATTGTTGTTTCTAAACTGTGGCTGTGTTGAGACCATAGTTTTTTTAGGTACCATTGAAGTTTCCTCATATGCAACTTTGCACATGGGATTAAAAGAATGCAAGATGCCATGAAGCCCAGAGCCTGCAGGATTTTCCTTGCAGTAAGCCTGGCACAATTTGCTAGCATTTTGAAGTACTGAGTTAGTTGCCCCTGTTTTTCTGGCGTAAGATAGGCCATCTGGGTGTTTGTGTCCAAGTTGGCACCCAGGAAAATTATTTTCTGAGATAGTGTTAGTCTGGATTTCTCTTTGTTGATTGTGTATCCCAGAGAGTTCAGTAACCGTGTTGCATAAGCCAGATGATCCAGAAGTATGTGCTTGCTGTCCGCTTGGATCAGGCAGTCGTCCAATAAGGGTAAATTTGTATCCCTTGAAGTCTGCAGTAGGCAATTACTGATGCCAGGCATTTCGTGAATACTCTGGGCGCAGTAGATAAGCCAAAGGGCAGTGCAGAGAATTGATAGTGGATTGAACCTGCAAGAAATCTGAGGTATCTTCTGCAACTTTGTCTGATTGGGACATGCAGGTATGTCTCCTTGAGGTCCAATGTTACCAGCCAAAACTCCTTGCCCAGCATGGGAAGAAGCTGCTGTAATGTGAGCATCTTGAATTTTGGTACGAGTAAGAATGTGTTTAGGATGGATAAGTCCAAAATGGGTCTCCAGTCGGTTCCTTTCCTTGGTACCAGAAATAGCCTGGAATAAAAACCTTGGCCTTGTTCGTGAGTAGGTACCTCTTGAATAGCTTTCATGTCTATGAGCTTTGAAATTTGTAGTTGTGCCTCTGCCCTTTGATTGTGTGGCAGGTTTGGCATGTCTCTCATTTTTGGTAGAGTGTGAAAATGAAATCTGTAGCCTCTGTCTACAACATCCAGGATCCATTTGTCTGTTGTGACAATATGCCAATTTCTTGTAAATAATGCCAGCTTTCCTCCCAAAGGTGCTGCCAGCTGAGACTTGCTTGGCGTGGAAAGGAGGAAGTCATTGGGTTTGTTTTCTGTATTGTTGTGCACTGTCTTTGCCACCTCTTGGTGCTGAAGTTTGCCATTGCCTGCCTCTATATGATCCTTGTGATTGTCCTCTGCCCCTTGAGCGCCTGTATCTACCTCTTTGGGGCTTGTCCGTGGCTGGAAAGGACCAGTTTTTAGAAGGCCAATTTCTGCTAAAACGTGGTGGTTGAACCTGCAGAAAAGCTTTGACAGATTGCATAGATTTGGCTTTTTCTTCCATTTTCCATAGCATCTCCTCAGCATTAGTACCAAATAGCACATCCTTTTGTAAAGGAGCATCTAATAGTTTAGCTTTCACACGATCAGGCAAGATTTGTTCCCTAAGCCATGCATGTCTACGAATAACTGATCCTGTAACAGCAGCTCTACTTGAGGCCTCTAGGGCATCATAGCCACATTGTAAGGTGTGTTTACCCACTTGTTCTGCACTATGCATCATATCCTGCAACTCCTTCAAATCTGGTTGTTCAGGTTGAGACATTTTATTTCTTAATTGTGATAACAGAAACTGCTGATATTTAAGCATATGAAACTGACAATTTAAGGCCCTCATGGCTAGGGTGGCCGAGGTATACACCTTTTTTCCCCACCTTTCTAAGGATCTAGACTCTCTTTCGGAAGGTAGTGGATTCTTAGCAGTAGAGGCCTTCATTCCCTTGGGGCCTTGAGAAATGGTTTCAGGGTCAGCATTATGGCTTTTGTGCAGAAATTGGTGAGAGTTAGGAACTCTGTAGTACCTATCAGGCTTGACTGGGGCAGGAGGCAGGGAATCCAGACTAAGGCAAGCCTCCGAATAAACATCATCCAGTACGACAAAACAGAAGGAATAGCCAGAGGTCTGTGTTGAGGTAACAAAAGAAATTCCCCAAGTCTTTTCTTGGAATCAGAAAAGTCTTGGCCTTCCCAATGGAAGTGTTCCCTCAAGGTGTGCAAGGTTTCCCCAAAAGAAAAATCCTCAGGAGGAGATACAGAGGGAATGGACTGCTCCGCATCAGAATCTTCAAAAGGGGAGAAAGAGTGTTCCTCTACATCAGAATGATCTGAAAAAATGAAGCCCTGATCCGAAGAGGGAGAATCTTCCTCCACTCTGGGTCTCTTGTCTGGAGGGGGCTGGGAACCCCTGATAAGAGTAATTAAATCCTCAGCCATTTTAAGCATCTGCTTTTTAGGCATGGGGCCTGGAGATGGGCCCTGTGCAACAGGCCTCCTGGGATGCCTGGCTGATTTAGACTTAGTAAAGGCCTTAATTGAAAAGGAAGATGAGGGCCTAAAGACACCATGGGTGGAAGTGGACCTGTCCACATTAGGAGGCTCAACGCTCACAGTGGCTTCGGTGGTTGTAGTCTGGGTATGGGCCAAGGTACCTGCCAAAGAAGTGTAGTCGGTAGTCAGGGACTGCATAGGCATCTCGCTGAGAACCGGACCACGTGTAGCCGGTTTTGGCGTGGTGTCGGTGGGGACCACGGACCTCGCATGTCGGTCTTTGTCCCAGTGTTTTTTGGGCAAAACGGTAGTCGGAGTCTCTGACGACATTTTATAATCAAAGGCTTTACCGAAAAAATGTTGGACGAACTCCGCCCGACGCTTAATAGTGCGCTTATTGAAAGTAGCGGAAAAGCGACAGCCCGAGACGTCGTGGTCTGGGCCTAAACAAGGTATGCAGAGGGAATGGAAATCCTTATGCGGTATTTGCTTCCCACAAGAAATACAATTGTTAACTTTTTCTGACATCGGTCTGAGGCAAGAAAAATTTCCCCAACGGGGTACTTAGCTTTAATGAAGACTTCGGTTTCCAATTTTTCGTAAATTCAGGAGCTGGCCGACTGGCACTTACGAACTGCTTCTGCTTTGGGCACCGCGCGGCAAAAAAGACTGAAGAATATGGCGTCGGCTGTGTCTTCTATACCCCTGTCGCACTGACATCAGGGAAGAGAGCGACGACAACCGACGCCGGACAAGGACTTTGGAATTCGGCCGACCGAGGACCCGCCTGATGGCAGAGAACCCATCTGTGATTACTGCAGCTGTATGCATGATGAACATCTGGCAGTTTAAAGCCCTGATAGCCAAGGTTGCAGACGTATAAACCTTCTTACCCCATATATCCAGCACCCTGGAATCTCTATCAGAAGGGGTAGGATTTTTGGCTGTAGAAGCCTTTACACCCTTGGGACCCTGAGAACTAGTCTCAGGATCAGCAGCAGGATTTTTGAAAAGAAATTTGTGGGAGTCAGAAACCCTGTAATATCTGTCTGGCTTACTAGGAACCGGAGGCAGGGAATCAGGCGCCATGCTTGATTCCGAGAACACATCAACAATGTCTAATTCAGGAGGTACTGCCAAAGGCCTATGCTGAGGAAGGAGGAAACCCCTAAGCCCCTTTTTTGATTCAGAGAAGTCCTGAATCTCCCAGTGAAAATGCTCCCTTAAAGTATGCAAAGTCTCTCCAAAAGAGTAATCCTCAGGAGGAGATGTAGATGGGATGGATTCCTCTGCATCAGAATCCTCATAGGGTGGAATAGAAAATTCCTGATCTGAAAAGGAATCAGAAAAAATGGAAACCTGATCTGAAGATTCATAATCAGTGCCTTGCCTAGGCCTCTTAGCAGGGGGGGGGGGGTTTGGGAACCCCTGATCAAGGTAATTAAATCCTCAGCCATTTTGATCATCTGTTTTTTAGGCATAGGGGCTAGCGCATGTGGCTCATGCGTCATTTTTTAGACATAGAAGTTGTTTTTGACCTCGTTTTTGTTGTTGGCGTCGCTTTAATATAAAAATGTTGAGGCCTGAAAACACCCTCAGAAGCCGGTGCCTGCTCAGCGGCTCCGGACCCATCCAAGGGAGAGACATCCACGGGTTCAATACTCTCAGAATCTCACGGCATACCGGACTCTGAATGGGTCTCGGTAGAGGCCTGCAACTCAAAAGTAGTGGGTATCAGGGCCTAGGCAAGGAATACAGTACAAATGAAAATCCTTATGAGGTATTTGCTTCGCACAAGTAATGCAATTATTAACTTTTACTGACATTGGTAAGGAGCAAGAAAAACTTTCCCCCACGGGGTACTTGGCTTTAGTTTGAAGACTTCGGTTCTGAAATTCGAATACGAAAATTTCAGGAGTCGGCCGACAGGCAATTGCGAACTGCTTCTGCTTCAGGCATTGCGCGGTAAGAAAGACTGAATAAAAAGGCATCAGCTGCATGTTTTATACCCCTGACAACCTGACGTCATGAAAGAGGAGACAGCAACCGACACGGGACCCAAGACTTTGTTATTCAGGCCGAGTGAGGGCAACCTGCCAGCAGATTACCGTAATGTAATGACTGCAACAGTGAAACACGAAGAACATCTGCTATTTGGAGGGGTAAACTTCCTTTTTAGATTTATATAGTTTTGTATGTTTGCTGCTAGTTAAACAGTTGAGGGGGTGAAAGCTTATTTAGTTTCTTCAGTGTTTTCAATGAAGTGAAAATCTAGGGAAAATGTGACATGGGTTCAATCAGAGATTATAAACTACTACTACACACAAAATTAGCCTGCCAACCACTAGTCGATGGACGTAAGCTGCAAGTACTGGAATATATATTCAAAAGAAAGAATAGTTGTGTAAAATCTTACCTTAACTATAGACATCCTTCTCTTCCATGTTGCAGTATTCATAACATGAGAGTTTCCCTGCCTAGGCAACCCAAACATCTGGCCAGTAAATCAAAGACTTTTACTACTGCAAGGTACATGTGATGTTGCACATAGGATAGCAGCCAATGTAGGCCATTGACGTCTGTGCGTACCATCCTCAGAACTGAATGCCCCAGCCAGAACACCAGTCCTAGGAGAGGAGGTAAAAATAGAAGTTATGTCCTTACCATAACGTTCCATGTGGAGTGTTCATCTCACCTTTGTTCTTACACATGGGTTCGGAGCCGATCCTCGGCTCCGAGTCGGCCGCTTGGCAAAGCTCTGCATCGAGAAGAAGCTCGAGACCAACCTGTCTCCCACAATTCCCCTCTGCCTTTACCTCAGATCTAGTTTGCAAACAATACCAGATCCCAACGGGAATGAACATACATGCTAAGGCATAGCTGAAAACAGCAGTAACAGCTGAGAGAAACAGAAGCGGGAGAACCAAACCAGACACCTAAACTGGACGTTCTTCCTGACCTTGGGTGGGAGGGTGGGAATGTAAGAACAAAGGCGAGATGAACACTCCACATAGAACGTTATGGTAAGGACATAACTTCTATATGTGAGAGTGTTCAATCTCGCAGTTTGTTCTTACACATGGGTAGCGTCCCTAGCTCCGTGACCCTGAGAAACTCACGGAAGAACGTTTCTGAGCACAGTGGAACCAAAGGTTGCCCTGTCCCTGGAAACCCTATCCACTTTGTAATGAGTAATGAATGTATGTGGTTTAGACCAAGTGGCGGCCACACAAATAGTGTCCAAAGGTAGACGGGCCGCATGAGCCAGGGATGTACATATTGATCTAGTAGAATGTCCTTTCGGTTTGACGGGTAAACTCTGCTCAGTAGCAGTATAAACAAAAGTAATACAATCGGATAGCCATTTGGAAAGGGTTCGCTTCGTCACTGCCATGCCTTTTCTGCTGTCCGCAAAAGCTATAAAGAGTTGATCTGTCTTTCTGTGATCCTTTGTTCTATCCAAGTAAAATCTGAGTTGTCTATGAACATCCAACTTGTGTAACATATATTCTAGCTTATTGGAATAGTTCTTGAAAAATGTGGGGAGCTCAATGGACTGATTAATGTTATTGACAGAACAAACCTTGGGAAGAAAGGACGGATTAGTGCGAAGAGATACCCTATCAGGGTGAAAGATCAAATATGGGTGTCTAATGGAAAGAGTTTGAAGCTCTGATACCCGTCTGGCTGAAGTGATAGCTACCAGAAAGAGGGTTTTCCATGACAAAAACTTCAAAGAACAGGAAGAGGCTGGTTCAAAGGGTGGTAGCATTAGCTGTGATAACAGGAGGTTCAGATTCCATGGTGGTGTAGGAAACCTGACTGGTGGCCGGATATGGAAAGACCCTTTTAGAAAGGCCTTACAAAGCCTATGAGCCATAATAGGCGCCCCATTTTCTCCCACATGAAAGTTTGAAATAGCAGCCAATTGAACCCTCAAAGTGGCAGGAGAAGCTCCTTGGTGAAATAGTACGGATAGAAACTCCAAGACTTTGTTCAGTGGGGCTATTAAGGGATCCAAATGTTGCGTAGTTGCCCAGTGTACAAAATGCTTCCACTTACTAGTGTAAATTTTTGTAGTGGAAGCTTTATGAGAAGCCACCAGAATATTTTGAACCGTAGGAGAAAGAAGATCAGACCGGGCTAAGAAGGGAAGCGGAGCAGCCAAGCTGCTAGTCTGAGGGATAGGAGCGACGGGTGAGGAGCCCCTGACGAGTGGGTCAGTAGATCCGGCTCCGGGTCCAGGATCCAGGGTTCCCATATTTGGTGTGCTTGAAGAAAGGGAAACCAAATTTGATGAGGCCAGAATGGGGCAATGAGGATTATTGTCCTCTCCAGGTTGTTGGCTTTCTGTAGAAATTTTGGAATCAGAGGTATAGGAGGGAAGGCGTACAGGAGACCCGGGGGCCAATCGTGAATCAGAGCGTCCCTGGGGACTTCCCCTGGAGGGGGTAATAGGGCAAAATAGCTTCTGCATTTGGCGTTCATTGGAGACGCAAACAGATCGCAGCAAGGCTGGCCCCACTTGCGAAATATCATGTCCGCAATTGTTCGTTTGAGGGACCACTCGTGAGGTAACAGGATGGCTCTGCTTAACCTGTCCGCTATGACGTTGGATAACCCCGGGATGTGCGTTGCTATCAGAAAGTGACCCGTGGACTCTGCCCATTGCCAAATTCTCATGGCCTCTCTGCATAATTGGTAAGATTTGGTTCCTCCTTGCTTGTTTATGTACCAGACTACGGACATGTTGTCCGATTGAACTGCAATGGTCCCTAGAGGTAGAAGGGGAGAAAAGTGTTGCAACGCTAGAAACACTGCCCTCCTCTCCAGAACATTGATGTGCAGATTGTACTCTAGATTGGTCCATTCTCCTTGGACTGTCTGTCCCTGAAAGATGCCCCCCCACCCTATCAGGGAAACGTCCGTGGTCACTGTAGCTGTCGGAGTGGGTAGCACAAATGGTCGGCCACCGGAGAGATTGCAACTCTGAAGCCACCAAGACAGGTGCGATTTGCAGATGTTCGTGATGTGAATTTCGTGTGTCAGAGGTAACTGTTGGAACGACCATTGTGTGAATAGCAGCCATTGAAGGACTCTCATGTGCAGTCTTCCCAAGGGTATCGCAATGAGGGAAGCTGCCATGAGACCCAAAACTTTCAGAACCAGTTTTGCCGGGGATTTTTTGGACAACAGGAGAAGAGATATGTGATTTTGTAGAGAGGCTATTCTTTCTGGAGGAAGCCTTAGAATCAAGCAACGAGTATCTAATTCTGCTCCTATGAATGAGATATGCTGTGATGGCTGTAATACAGATTTTTCGAAATTTACAGAAATTCCGAGATGAACACAGAGTTGTAGTGTGTAATCCCTGGCCTGAATCAGTCGACGCTCGGTGGTGGCAGTAAGGAGCCAGTCGTCCAGATATGGAAACACCTGGAATCCTAGGTGTCTCAAGTGAGACGCTACCACTGCCATACATTTGGTGAAGACCCTGGGGGCTGAGGTCAGACCAAAGGGCAGGGCTCGAAATTGAAAGTGACTGGCTCCCAGCTGGAAGCGCAAGTGATCCCTGGACGCTCTGGCCATTTTGATGTGGTAGTACGCGTCCTTGAGATCTATTGAGCACATCCAGTCGTCCTTCTGTAAGAATGGAAGGATCGATTGAAGCGTGACCATCCGGAACTTTTCTTTCTTGACGAAAGTATTGAGCTTGCTTAGGTCCAGAATTGGCCTCCAGTCCCCTGTCTTTTTTGGAACAAAAAAGAACCTTGAGTAAGTTCCAAATCCTCTTTCGTCCGCCGGGACTGGTTGGATGACTTTTTTTCTAGCAGCTTTGAAATTTCTATAGCTGCAGGATCTCGCAGATGGGGCGGTACATCTGGGAGTCTTTTCTTGATAATGGGGAAATAGAAATGGAATTCTGTAACCTCTGGTAATAATGCTTTTTACCCATTTGTCTGAAGTAAGACTTTGCCAGGCCTGAGGGTAAAAAGCTAAGCGACCCCCAACTGCTTCCAGAGCAGGACAGTCGGGCCTCCTCTCAGGAGTGCTGGAAAGGCTTCCCAGGGAGTGTATCCCTGTCACCTTGGTTTTGCGGACCCCTCTGCCGCCAGGCGGCGTCTTCCACCTCTGCCCCCTGCCTCTGGAGGGCATCACCCTGTGTGCCTGGGAAAGAGCCTTGGGGTTTTCGAAACCACATTTTTCCACCTCGTTGCCCCTTGGGGTACGGTCTGGATGGGGTGGAAAAATGGACTCAGACAGCAGACAGAGTCTTTCCCTCTTGCTCACACCGGGTAAGGGTCTCCTTTACTTTGGGGCCAAAGAGAGTGGCACCGTCAAATGGGGCGTTAGTAAAGGAAGACTTGAAGGCTTCCGCAAAGGAACATAAGCGCATCCAGGATTGCCTACGAAGGGCAATCGCTGAAGCCGCAGCCCTACTCGACCCTTCGGCTGCATATGAAATGAGCGTCATGGACGAGTTCACAATTGATGTGAGGGTATTGAGTTGTGCTGTAACTTTTTCCGAGACAGCAGCATCTGTAGTACCCTGGAGGGTATCTCCCAACTCTTTGATTAGATCCCTCTGCAAACGTGTGAAATGCGTCAAATAGTTCAGCGATCGCATGGAAAAAGCCGCTGAACTAAAAATGCGCTTCCCATACCTGTCCATAGTCCTAGAATCTCTGTTAGGCGGATGGACAGATGAGGAAGATTCAGACATCTCCTTTTTAGTGGCAGCTGCCACCACCATAGCGTCCACTGGAACTCCTTTTGTGAGATGTGCCTTGTCTTGAGGGGCCGTAATATATTTATTAGGCTTTCTAGGGACTGGCTCCACCGTGTCAGGTGTCTCCCACGCCCTTCGAGTAATCAATTCCATCAACTCATCGAAGGGCGGAGTGACCCAGGAGGAAGAAGGGCGAGCACCGAATGCCTTCAGCAAGACTGACTCATCCTCAGAAGGGGGTAGGGCCTGCCAATCACCCCTCTGCTTCAGGATCTCCAGGATGTCTGAAAAGGAGACATCCTCTGAGGGTAATTTCGGGGACCCTTCTGACTCATCTAAGTCAGTGTCCGATGTTAAGGATTCTTGTGGAGAATCCAAGTGTCTCCTCTTACACAATCTTTTCCTCGGAACTTCCTCGGGGGGGGGGCATCCGATGAAGCCTCCGAGGAAGAAGGGGCTCCCTCTGGGAGCGGCTGAGACACCGGTGCTCGACGCTTTGAAGTAGCCGTGGGTGCAGAGGAGGATAACGGGCCTTTATGGGAAGGAGAAGCTGTCTCTGCTGAAGTGGTTGTCTGAGTCGACAACACCTTCCTCATGAGGTCGAAGGCCCCCGGGTCCCGAGTCGAAGAATCCCTCGGTTCCGAAGAAAGCGGAGGGATCCCCGAGACGGGGACAGAGGGCATCGACCCCGAGGACGGAGCAGAGTCGATCCGTGCCGAGGCACCGAGAGGGAGAGTCGGAACCAAAACATCGGTCCGACTCTCGGTCCCCGAACCAAGGATAGATAGTCGGCTCCGCGATTCCAGTAATGGATCCGGAGTCAAGGTGAACGGTGCTGACCGAGAAAAAGACGGCTCCGGCACAGAGGGCTCCACGATCATCAGATCAGCCTCTCCCGGCTCCGAAGGCTGAATAGGCCTCGGAGGAGGAACAGATTGAGATAAGGGAAGGCCTTTGAGTCTCGACAACAACTGGGAAGAGACTGAGATGAGTTTGGACAAGGCCGTATTCTCCATTAACTTCTGCACCACACGGTCTACATCGGTGTCAGAGAGGGGTCTAGAAGAACGCGTCGAAGGAATCGAAGACGGAGCAGACCTCAAGAGCACAGGAGGTGGAAGCTCCGTCACCGGTTCCAAGACTCGAGTCTCGGTGACAGACAGAAGTTCGACACTCGGCCCCGAGGTCTGTGGAACCGGTTAACGAACTTTAAATGAAGAGCTCGGAGCCGATGACATGGGCTCAGACGTCTTCGATTCCTTCGAGGATTTAGATGTCTGGTCCGATGCATCAAGAGCCTCTTGAAATGCAGGCTTCAAAAGGCCTCTGTCCACGAGTTTCCTGCGCCTATCTGTCATGACCCTTCCACTGAAAGAATGACAAATGGAGCAGTCTTCTTGCAGATGGACAGGGCCAAGACAGTAGACGCAGGAACTATGGTTGTCTGTGACAGACATTTTCTGTCCACATTGGCACCGTTTGAAGCCTGACTTCGCTTTCTCAGACATAATAATATAATAACAGTCGAATCCAGTAAAGTTATATAAAGTCCACACAGTCTTGAACAGACAGTAACAGCCAACAATAATGTCAATAGCCAAGTAAAGTTTAGTCAAATCCAATAATTTGTCAAATCCAGCAGTAATTTAGAAGTTAGTGGGTGGGTTAGGCCCCGAGGGAACTAACTAACTATATATATTAAAAAATATATGCGTATAAGAAAGAGAAACCCTCGACTCACTACACGCACACACACACACACACACACACACACAAAAGATTTAAAGGTGAAACTAGAAAAAAATATCTAAGAATCTTAGACAAAAATGCTATCTTATCTTGCCAGGTGGTCCGAGCTCATCAATTTTGATGCGAACGTTGCAGCGGCAAACTAGATCTGGGGTAAAGGCAGAGGGGAATTGTGGGAGACAGGTTGGTCTCGAGCTTCTTCTCGATGCAGAGCTTTGCCAAGCGGCAGACTCGGAGCCGAGGATCGGCTCCGAACCCATGTGTAAGAACAAACGGCGAGATTGAACACTCTCACATCAGATATCATCCTAAGAAAAGCAAGAACCAAGGGGGAAAGAGGGTGGGATAGAATACTGTAACATGGAAGAGAAGGACATCTATGGTTATGGTAAGACTTTACACAACTATGCTATGTCCTATTCCCAAGCTGCAGTATTCATAGCGAAAGACAGAGTACCAAAGCTCATGGAAGGGATAGGGAGGTTGGAGCAGAAGTCATTGTCATGAACCCATGAAGGATTTCCTGGCAAAGCCTGCTCTGGATCTAGAGATAGTATCTAGCTTGTAATGTCTGGTGAAGGTTTGGACAGAAGGCCATGAAGCTGCTTCCAGAATAGAGGCAGTGTCCAAACCTTTGAGGAAGGCCCCAAATTAAGCTACAGCACTAGTAGAATGAGCTTATACTGAGGAAGTGTGTCTTTCATGGAACACGTAGCAGGGAAATGGCCTTTAGAGATCCAAGTGGAAATAGCTTGTTTAAAGACAGGTTTTCCCAGCACCCTGGGATGAAAAGAAAAAGAAAAAAAAAACAAAAAAAAAAAAACAGTTTCTCTGATTTCCTAATGGACTTGGAAAAATCTGAGTTACCTATACACATCCAAGGTATGTAATACCCTTTCACTAGAATTTTGAGGAGTAGGAAAGAGAGTAGGCAGATGAATAGATTAAGGGACAAGTCATTAACCACTTTAGGCATGAAGGAGGGGTTAGTATGGAGAGAAATCCTACCCTTGTGGAAGATGAGAACAGGTTGACAAGTCATTAAGACTTGAAGTTCAGAAACTCTTCTATCAGAGGCGATAGCTACCAGCAAAATAGTCTTCCATGTGCAAAACTTCAAAGAAGTGGAGACTGCAGGCTCAAAAGGGGCCTGAGTAAGCTTTTCCAGTACAAAAATCAAATCCCAGGGAGGGGCAACTGGTTTCCTGGAAGGTCTGATGTTAAGGACGTCTTTAATAAAAAGTTTAACCTCTAGCCCAGAAGCTAAAGGAGGAGCTAGAGACAGACATGCAGAAATGGTGGACAGGTGGGCTTTTACATAAGAGTAAGCCAATCCAGACTTAAGCAGCTCACACAAATAAGAAAGAACTAGGGGGAATGTCTATTAAAAATGGATCTGTCATTTCTTCAGACACCAGATTGAGAACCTCTTCCATTTTGACAAGTAGGATCTCCTAGTATTGGGTTTCCTGGCTTTCTGCAGGACTAGAAGTACGTCCTTGGAGGAAAGGTACCAAAAAGTGATCAGAAGGTGATCACCCACAGAGTCAGGCTCAGAGTTAAGTGTGGATGGATAAGAGATCTCTTGTCTTATGAGAGAAGATCCACCCTGTGAGGTAACTTTTGATGACTGCCCTTGGCTAACTGCAGAAGAAGAGAGAACCAGTGTTGTCTTGGAAAAAAGGGGGTCACCAACAAGATTTCTGGTTTGTCCTGCTGTATTTTCAGCAGAACTTTCTGAACGAGTGGGAAAGAGGGAATGCATAAAGAAACATACCCTTCCATGACATGCACCTTCCATACCAGGGGATCCGTCCCTTTGGCACAAAACTTTGGGAGTTGTCTTTCAAGGGAGGAGGCGAAAAGATCTACTTTAAAAGTACCCCACTGGTGGTGAATGTCCAGAAACACATCCTTGTGAAGCATTCCTTCGTGTGCTTGTGTCATGGACCTGCTGAGTGTCTCTGCCAAAACATTCTGAGCTGAGGGAATTTAAGCAACTTGTAATGTGACCTTTGCTTGAGAAGCAATCTCCCAGGTCTGAAGGGCCAGCCTGCAGAGTAGGCATGACTTGGTGTCCCCCCTGCTTGTTCACATATCAAAGGACTGTGGTATTGTCAGCGAAAAGTTTCAAGGGACCTGGGCAGAGAGAAGACTGGAAAGCTTGAAGCCCTAGTATCAAAGCCCTCATCTCTTTAATGTTGATATGTTGTTTCCTTATGGAGGAAGACCAGAGGCCTTGGACTTTTAAGTTACCCAGTGTTGCTCCCTACCCCATCTCTAAAGTATCTGTAAACAGTTCCTGCACAGGCTGTGGGGCCTGTAATGGAAGACCTGGATTCAGAGAAATTTGTTAAATCCATCAGTGTATCTCCTTCTTCAGACAAAGAAGAAGAGGGAGAAAAAACTCCAGAGGATGAGCATGCTGGCACCAGGGTGTTATCAGATACCACTGGAATTTTCGCATGTGAAGTCTGGCTAAGTGTAACATAGGAAGTACAGATGCCATGAATCCTAGCATGCGGAGAAAGTCTCTAGATGACAATGAAGTTAGAGGAAGCAACTGCTGCAAATAGGTCAGAAGGGACTGTGCTTTTTGTGGCGGGAGAAAGGCCATCATAAGGTCTGCCCTTATTTTGCAGCCCAGGAAAACCTGATCCTGAGAAGGGCTGAGAGAAGACTTGTAGTTGATAGCGAACCCCAGGCCCTGAAGCAAGGATATGGTGGTTTGGAGTTTGTTGCAGAATGGATGATTTGCTTGAATTAGGAGGTTGTCCAGGTAAAGGCATATCAGAATTCCTTGAAGTCTGCAAAAGGCAATGACAGGAGCCAAACATTTTGTGAAGACCCTTGGAGCCATGGAGAGTCCAAAGGGCAAAGCACAAAACTGAAAATGAAAGGAGAGGAAGCAATAGAAAAAAAGTATTTCCCGAACAATGGCTGAACAGGAATATGAAAACATGCATCCTTGATGTCTAGAGAAACCAAGAAGGCCTGAAGAAACAGTGGCTGAAAGAAATATATTTTTGAAAAATGTTCATGCAGCATGAAGCAAGTTCTGAGGGGAAAAAAAAAATACCATAGCTAGTAGTGACTATTGCAAAGCTGTAATAAATTCTCAAACTGCAGTCTGCATATAGAAAGTGAAGCAGAAACTGATAAAACATGTTGACAACAACTTTTCTGGCAACAAAGTTGTCGTTTACAATAGAGTGGTGTGCTGAGGAAATAAATTTGCTACACATGCTTTGACAAAAGATAAGGCAATTTTTAATTGCGCCCACTGGAAAACTGCACTGTATGTTTCAAAGAAAGCCAGGGGGAGTGTGAGTGAGTAAATAAGTGAAGTGCTACACAGTTTCCAGTTCAAAATGTTTGTGCTCAGATAAAACCAAATACTATTTATACTTAATGTTGTTTATCTTGTGATTAGCAAGGAAAGTACAGTTGTGTACACTTAACATAAATATAGATGTTAGAGTGTATTCACTGTTGCAGTCATCCCATTTGGGTTGTCCCTGCCAAGGTAGCCCTCGGCTGGCCCGAACACCAGAGGCTCATTATTTCTGCGTTGGTTGCTGTTGCTTCAGGACTGACGTCAGGTCGTCAGTAGTATAAAGTAAGACAGCCAACGCCATTACATCAGTTTTTCTTGCCCTCAGGAGCCCCCAAGTGGGAGCCAGGATATGGTTGAAGAACCCCGCCAGTAGAAAGTAAATATCAAAATGTTCCTTGTAAGGGGAGAGAGAGAAAGAAGAGGGGGATGGACGGAGGGAAACCAGGACTGCAACAGTGAATACACTTGAACATCTACATATGGAAAATGTACACAACTGTACCATGTTCTTCGTGTTTCACTGTTGCAGTAATCATATTTGGATTGATTGCCAAAGCTGAGGAAAAGGGTGGAGGCAGTCAAGGAGACTAGGGGCTGACTAGGATGCCCTGCAAGACTGCAGTGGCAAACCCTGCCCTGGATTTGGAGAAGACAGGCAGGTGGTAAAGTTTGGTGAACGTGTGAACAGATGTCCAGGTGGCAGCCTCTGAGGAAAGCTGCAGAGGTGGAGGCTGCTCGGGTAGAGTGAGCCCTGACCCCTTTAGGGGGAGGTTTTCTGTGTTGCTTGTAACAGAATGGATGCAGTGTGCTATCCATTTGGAAATGGTTTGTTTGGAGATGGCTTTGCCCTCAGCCCCTGCAGCAAAGCTAACCTAGTAATTGATCAGACTTTCTGAATGATTCAGTCCTGTCTAGATAGAATCTGAGCTATCCATGCACATCTAGAGTATGGAGGATCCTTTCCCCCTTGATTTGTAGGTTAGGGAAAAGGTAGGCAAATGAATGGATTGGTTGAGAGCCACACTGGACACCACTCGGGGCATGAAGGATGGGTTATTCCTGAGGGACACCCTGTCAGCATGGAAGATGATGGACTCTACAGCAATGACTGCTTGTAGCTCAGAGACTATTCTGGCTGAAGTGAAGGCCAGAAAAAAAAGCGGTCTTCCAGGAGAGAAATTTTAACTCTGCTGAAGATGCTGGTTCAAATGGGGGGGGGGGTTCAGGGTGAGCTTTTCCAACACAAAGTTTAAGTCCCAAGCTAGGGTAGGTGTTCTTCTGGTTGGCCTCAAGTTGCTAGCCCCTCTTTGGAACTGTTTGATCAGAGGGTGTGAAAAAAGGGGGTGCTCAGTGTGGAAATGGGCAGAGATAGCAGGGGCATGAATTTTAATAGAGGAAAAGGAGACATCACTGTGTAGCAGGTCAGCTAGGTAATCCAGGATGAGAGGTAGGGAGGGCTGTGCCATATCTGCTCCCTTAGCCTGGATCCAGGTGCAGAACCTTTTCCATTTGTCAGCATAAGACTAGTGCTAGGGCGTCTAGCCTCACGTACAACATCTAGAACAGATTTACTGAGGTTGGCAGATTGATCAGTGGTCAGGGAATAAGCCAGGCTGCCAAATTGAGGGTCTGCAATTGGGGATACATGAATTCACCTTTCCTCTGGATCAGGAAGGTTGGGG
This sequence comes from Protopterus annectens, assembly GCF_019279795.1. Classification (NCBI taxonomy): domain Eukaryota; kingdom Metazoa; phylum Chordata; order Ceratodontiformes; family Protopteridae; genus Protopterus; species Protopterus annectens. The sequence continues at coordinate 369,499,152 of NC_056747.1, read as the reverse complement.
TCTGAGGGAGATGCCATGGTAGCAGTGGGGACAGGCTGCGCAGCAGTGGATACCAGTGCTGGCGAGGCCAGTCTGGAGCAATCAGAATTGTCCTTGGTTTCTCCTCCCTTATTTTGAGCAGTACCCTAGTGATGAGAGTTAGTGGGGGAAATGCACAGACCGAGAGATTGAACCAGGGGAAGGATAGGGCATCCACTTTCCAAGCCATGCAGTGATGCTCCCTGGTGCAGAACTTGCCGAGCTGATGGTTGGTGTGGGAGGCAAAGAAGTCTACCTTCGGGGTGCCTCATTTCTGAGTTATTAGGGTGAAGGTTCTTTGCTCTAGCTGCCACGTGTGTGGGTCCAACATATTTCTGCTTAAGTGGTCTGCCAGAGAGTTTAGAGAGCCTGGCAGGAATTGTGCTAACAGGTGGAGTTGCATGGCAGAGGCTGTGTGCCAAAGGGTCATGGCCAGCCTGCACAGAGGGTAGAAATGAGCCCCTCCCTGCTTACTGATATACCAAATCACAGTGTTGTTGTCTGTTTTGATCAGGAGAGCCCCTGGGGAGAGAAGGGCCCTGAAAGCTGTTAATGCATGCTAGACAGCTAACATCTTTTTGGTTGATGTGCAGATGGATTTGCTGTGGGCTCCATTGGGCCTGTATGCACCTGCTGTCCAGGTGTGGACCCCAGGCATAGTCTGATGAGTCTGTGGTGAGGGTGTGGGTGGCGGTGGGTGGTGAGAAAGGTAGTCCCTTGTTGTGGGAGCATGCTGCTACCTACCAAAGAAAATCTTTCCTTAGGCAAGGTATTACTGATATAGCCCTCTCCAAAGCAAAAAAACACAGCATCAATGGGACCAGACGGTGTCCCGGGCTGCATCCTACATTAACTCCAAGAGCAGCTAAACCCAAACATAAAACTACTGTTCAGTCTCAGCCTTACTACAGGATATGTGCCCAAAGAGTGGCGTACAGCAACAGTGGTCCCTCTCCATAAAGGTGGTGCCTCAATGGATCCTGGAAACTATCGCCCCATAAGCCTGGCTAGCTTGGTTTGCAAAGCTATGGAAAGGATCATCATGGACCTCAAAGATATTGGGAACCTACACACACTGGATCCTACCCAGTTCGGCTTTGTTAAGGGCAGATCCTGCCTCTTAAACCTGTTTGATTTCTTTGAAACAGTCACCAAGGCCATTGACGAGGGGAAGGTGGTCCACAGCCTACCTGGACCTCGCAAAAGCCTTCGATACAATACCCCACTCGGGCATTATAGATAAGCTCACCAGCTTAAATATAAACCCCTATGTCACTAGATGGATTGCAAACTGGCTCAAGGACAGAACCCACATGGTTAGAATTGCTGCAGCCATGTCAGACTCCAAACCAGTTACAAGTGGTGTCCCACAAGGCTCAGTCCTGGGACCTCTCTTGTTCGGTATATATTTCTCGAAGGTACAGGCCAACACGGAAGGACTGTGGCTGACCAAGTTCGCAGATGATTGCAAACTGGGTGCCATAATCGACTCTCCAGCCGACACAAGCATCTTCCAAAAGGGCTTCATAGAAACAGACAACTGGTGTCAGAGCCATGGCCTCAAGCTAAATGCCAAAAAGTGTATAGTCATCCCCTTTGTCAAAAACAAAGTGCCCACACATTACCACATAGTTGGTAATCCATTAAGTACAGAAGAAGTAATTAGGGACCTGGGGACCCAAGTTGATAGCAATCTCTCATTTGACAACCACGTGGCCAAAGTGGTTAAAAAAACATTTTATATAGCCCACCTAATCATGAAGGGGTTCACAACTAGATCAGGGGAGGTCATCGTGCCTCTTTACTCATCCCTCATCAGGCCCATAATGGAGTACAATGCCCCTTTTGGGATGTACCTTACCAGACACCTGCAGCAACTGGAAAGACCCCAAAAGTACCTCACCAAGAGGATCAAAGGGCTCAAACAGATGTCATATGCTGCCCGGTTAAAGAAACTCCAGCTCTACTCAGTGGCATACCGCCTGTTCAGAGGCGATCTGTGCCTGACGTATAAAGCCATGTCCAACCCGGAATTAATGGACATGCTGCACCTCAGAAAATCTAAATCCCATCGAGCTATGCGCTCGAGAGACTTGAACCTCAGCACTGAAATAAATAGGACATGCTGGAGGGACAGATTCATAACCCAGAGGCTCCCTTCACTCTGGAATAAAATCCCAGTCCAGATTAGGCAGAGTCCCTCATTGACTCTCTTCAAGAGGAATCTTGATGAGTGGATGGGAGATCGTAGGTTTACCCCGGGCATCACTTCTGTGTCACTGTTAGACAGAGGCACAGTATACTAACCTCGAAAAAGGGCATAGCAAAATAAATTTAAAATGGGTGGCGAAAGCCAAACACATTCTGGCTAGGCTTATAAATGCCCTAGGGCAGATAGCCTAGTATGAACCTATGAACCTATAAGAGTTTCCAGGTCTTGAAAGTGTTGACACCAAAGACTTTTTAGGTACCATTGAAGTTTCTTCATATGCAGTCTTATATAGAATGAGTAGAATGCAAGATGCCATGAACCCCAGAGCTTGCAGGATTTTCCTAGCAGACAACTGGGGTCTAGTGGCTAGTTGAGAGAAGTAGGCTGTCAGATAAGATTGATTTTCTGGTGTAAGGAATGCCATCTGGGATGCTGTGTCCAAGCTTGCTCCCAGGAATATAATCCTTTGGGTGGGTACTAGTTTGGATTTCTTTTCGTTGATAGTGTACCCTAGGGAGGTCAGTAGGGACTTAACAAAGGCCAGGTGCTTGAGCAGCTTTTCCTGTCTGCCTGAATTCGGCAGTCTAAGTATTGGGAAATTTGGATATTCCTTTGTCTGCAAAAGGCAATGGCAGGAGCCAGACATTTGTGAAAACTCTGGGAGCAGTAGATAAGCCAAAGGGAAGCGCAGAGATCCTGCCCTGAAACGTAAATATTTCCTGCATGATTCCCTGATAGGAGTGTGGAGGTAGGCCTCTTTTAGATCTAGGATGGCTAGCCAAGCATTCTTGGACAGCATGGGTAGTAGTTGCTGGAGGGTGAGCATTTTGATATCACCAGGAAAGTGTTTAGAATGGATAGATCGAGGATGGGGTGCCAGGTCCCCTCTTTTCTGGGTACCAAGAAAAGTCTGGAGTAGAAACCTTGACCTATCTGTTCTGCAGGAACGTGCTCTATTGCCCTCATAGCGAGCAGGGAAAGGACTTGCTTTTTTGCCTCTGCTCACTGGTCTGGAGATATATCTGGGAACCCTTTTTGGGTTGGAAGAGTGAGGAAAAAAAATATGTAACCCTGGGACACTATGTTGAGGACCAAGCGGTCATCGGTAATGGTGGGCGAGGTGCTTGCGTGGAACGAGAGTTTTCCTCCGAAAAGCAAACGCAGATGGGCAGTGGGAGGGGGTGGGGGAGGAGAGTCATAGTGACTTCTTACCATGACGGGGTGGCTTTAAACTCCCTGGTTTTGAAGAAAGGAACTCCACTGCTTTGATCTCTGCATTTCCTGCGGCTGCTGCATGGGGGGGTCTGCTTCCCTGGGGTCTGGGCTGAACTGACATGGTGGGGACAAGAAAGGACCAGTGGTTGGAGAGGCAATGCCTGCTGAACCTGGGTGGCTGGACCTGTAGGAAATCCTTAACTGTTTGCATAGATTTAGCTTTTTTTTTTCCATTTTTTAAGACCTCCTCTGCCTTGGTGCCAAATAAGTTGTCTTTGTGCAAGGGTGCATCCAATAATTTAGATTTGACAAGGTCTGGTAAGGGCTGTTCCTTAAGCCAAATATGCCTTCTACGGACAGAACTGGTGACTGCTGCCCTGCAAAAGCTTCTAGGGCGTCAAAACCACAGTGTAAGGTGCACTTAGTTACTTGACTTGCAGAATGCATTAACTCTTGTAACACTCTAGATTCTGCACAAGCAGGAAAGGGAGATGCTTTTTGTTTGAGGAGTTCCATGGTATGTTGCTGAAAGTTTAGCATATGGAACTGACAATTTAGTGCTCTGATAACAAGAGTAGCACAGACTTTTTTTTTACCCAATCAGTCTAGTGCTCAAGAATCCCTATCTGAGGGGGTGGGATTCTTAGCAGAAGTTGCTTTAATTCCTTTAGGCCCTTGAGAAGTTACCTCAAGATCAGCAGTAGGATTTTTGAAAATAAATTTGTGAGAGTCAGGGACTCTAATGCCAGTCAAGTTTTTTGGGAGCAGGAGGGAGGGTGTCAGGAGTCAAATTGGATTCCTGGAAAACATCATCCATGACATCCAGGACTGGGGGAATGGCCAGGGGTCTGTGCTGTGGTAGATCCAAGAATTCTCTGAGTCTCTTTTTATATTGAGGGTAGTCCTGACATTCCCATTGGAAATGCTCCCTTAAGGTATGAAGGGTTTTCCCCAAAGGAAAAGTCCTCGGCTGGAGAGGCTGAAAGAATGGATTCCTCTGCATCAGAATCCTCATAAGCAGAGAGGGGTTGCATGGCTTCATATTCAGATGCATCAGAGTCATCAGACTCCTGTTCAGATAAAACTACTAGGGACAGATCTCTTTTTCTTTTGGTAGGGGTAGGTTGGCTTCCCTTGATCAGCATGATAAGGTCTTCCGCCATTTTAAGCATTTGAGACTGAGGCAAGGAAGTAGGTGCCCGAGATTGGGTCGTCGGTTTCTTGGGTGTGGTTCATACCCTGGGCCTTAGAAACTCGGTAGTTTTTGAAAGAACAGTAGACGCGAAAGTCGTCGGTTTGTGTCCAGAATCAGTAGTGCAGAGTACTTCCTCAAAAGCTAGTGCCTTCTCAACGGCTGCGGACCCATCCAAGGTAGAGAAAACCACAGGCTCCTTAATCAAAGAAGAGTTCTGTGGCATACCGAACTCCGAAAGGGTCTCGGTAGCGGCCTGCAAATCCACAGAAGCGGGCATCAGGAGCTGCAAAAGCACCTCACTGAAGACTGGAGAACTGACGGTTAGCTTAACGGAAGCGTCGTCAGTAGGTTTGGATCTGTGTAGTCTTCTCTGTCTTTATCCTTACATTTTTTCGGAAGATCTGCTGTCGGATGGCTTACTGAAGCCATACTGGAATTAGAGGACTGTAAGTGAAAATATCTAGCTAGAATAAGGGCCACGATGATGTATATTTCTGGTGTTAAAGCACAAAAGCAACAGTGCAGACGTCATGGTCTGGGCCTAAGCAAGTGGCGCAGTAAGAATGAAAGTCTGTGTGGCATTTGCTTTCCACAGGCGAGACAATTAACTTTTTCTGACATCAGTAAGAGCAAGAAAAAAGGATCCCCAATGGGGTACTTAGCTTTAGAAGACTTCAGCTTCAATTCGGAAGATGAAACTCGGGTAGCAGCCGAATGGCACTTGTGCGAACTGCTTTTGCTTTGGGCTCCTCAGCAAGAAAGACTGATGTATACTGACAACCTGATGTCAGTCCTGAAGCAATAGAAACAGACACAGAAATACTAACCCCTCTGGTATTCAGGTCGGCCCAAATGTGGTGACTGCAATAGTGAAACACGAAGATCATATTTTCCTGGGAATTTTTGTGTCCCTTATATAAAATGTATATTGAAAAAGGATCCCAAGTAAATGGGATCCTTTGCAATGAAAAGAAGAAAATACTGAGAAACAATGTTTTGAATCTAAAATCCAGTAGCTTTGTAGTGATCAAAGTAGACTCTTAACAAGTAACTGGATGGAATTTAATGTGCAGTAAGTTGTAACAGTGAAAAAGAAAATAAGAACCAGAAACTTCTTGTAGTTGTGAAATGTCCTATTTAAAGCAACTGAAATTCACGAAGAAACAGTGCATGTCTGCATGTGTGTCTAAGCTCCATTAGTTGAGAGATAAAAGTAACAGAAAAGAAATACGAAATGCGAAAAAAGCACTTGCACATGGTGGAACTACAGGACTGAGCTGTAGCAAGCACCATCTTTGGCAAAGGGTATGTAAATCACAGATGCAAAAGCAAGTCTTCCTGGATAACCAACAGCTCACACAGGGATAAAAATTCAGTGGAGGATATTCCAGGGTGACTCCGGAACAACCTCATGTCAATCAGGATCTAATGCAGTAATGGTTAAGGAGAGGTGAATTTAAGTCAAAATATGAAGGTTAATATCGGCAGCCCAGGACAGTGGACTATGTACATGTTAGTTTAGAAAGTTCACTGGGCACTTAGCAGAAACAGACAAATGCAGGTTTTGTAATACAGAATTGGAAATAATTACACATCTTGTTACTCGGTGTGATACACTAATGGCAGACGGCCTATACACTGAAAGGCACAATAATGTGGCAAGACTGTTGCACTGGGGATTGTGCAAACATAATATTGAAGAAGCTGAGAAGCATTGGAAACATGAGCCACAAAGCATTATAGAAAATGTTGGAAGTTATATCACAAGGTATCACCCACTACCAACAGTTCAAAAAATGGATGCAAGGAAACCAAATATAGTAGTTCATGAAAATAAGACAAAATGGCATTGATCACTAAAATTGCAAAACCCAGTGATTTCAGTGTCTTACACAGACTGACACAAAGTTGATGTATAACAGGATTTGCAGGGAGAAATGAGGACAATGTGGAATAAGGATAATTAGACAGTTCCAAAAGTAGTAGCAGCAATGGGCACTGTCTCAGATGCTGGGTGGGCAGATTGGTGTGATGAGGGACATGATTTTTTCTAAGCTATGACACAGAATCTCAATTGCCTACACATGGTAAGGCCTTGCTGTCTCTAATTATGGTAGCTGACAAAAAAGCAATTACTAGAAAATGGAAATCAAAATCTAAACCAACTATATTACAAATAGTGAATATAGTAACAGAGATAAAACAACTGGAATTGAGATCTTTAGAAAAAGGTAGGAGCAAACTACAAAGGAAAACATGGGAATTGGGGGAATAATACATACAGGGAAGGAATGAGGTTTTCAAAGAAGTTATGACTTAAATGATCTATGTAATGTTTGAAAATGATTGTGTCGATTATAAGTGATGTATAATGTTTGCAACTGGGAGTGTGTCAGTATGATTTGCGATGTAAAATGCTTGCAACTAGGATTGTGTCGGTGTGGTTGTTTTCATTTATAAAGATCTTTCTTCTTTAAAAGAAAAGGGGCAGGAAATGAATAATTTATGCAATGTTGCTTAGGTTATATGATATGTAGCAATACATGTGAAGCATAATGTTTGTTAATTTTAACTTAATACAGTTTGATTACTTTTGTATAAATGTAAATATGCCTATGTCACAAGTGATAATTCAATAAAAGTTGTTTAATTTACAGACTTTTTAGATATATTACAAATACATGTAACTCAGTATGAATTACAGGACGAGCCAATTCTGGGCACATTGCGGTTGTGGCAAAGACCATTTCTGGCTAACATCAAAGATTGAAACAATACTAATTTCATGAACTTTAATTATATTTTGACTTAGGAATGGGGTCCATTTCCGTCAAAGTATTAGAAACCCAAAAATCTTGGGAGAAATTAAATCTCAAAACCTGGTATACCTACAAGAAGACCTTTCCCCATGTTCATGTAGACACTTGTTTCAACAATAAAATGGAGTCTTCTCAGCAGATAAAGGGTTGGTTGAGGCCACAACCCTGCTTTTAAAACATGAGGAAGCAGAAACAGAAAGGACGGGCTAAATTGCCTCATGTGACCAAGGACTGATGTGAAAAATTGGGACTCTAGGTAGTTTTGCTGTGGACAGCACCCATGGAATTGTGCATTACTGAAAAAGGTTCCTGTGGAGAACTGTGGAGTTGAACGGAACTCAAAACTGTGGATATAATTAAGTGTTTGCAACATTTGGGCTTGCACTTTGCTGGAGTACTGGACTTCATAAATGGGTCTATATTAGAACATTGATGTTTCAGAACATCGAATGTTCTAATATTGAACCCCATTCAGTGAACGCTGAAAATAGCGAAGCTGCAGAAAACCAAATTTTTTCCCAGGGAAAGAATTCGGTTGCCCATTTCTGTCGCTTCACTATTTTCAGCGCTGTGGTGGAACATTACAAGTCGGGTTCAGGTAAGTGTGCAATTGTGTGGACATGAGGGTTAGGGCGGGGTAGGTGAGTTAGGGTTAGGGCGCAGGTGAGGTGAGTGTGTGATAGTGACTGACCTTAGGGTTAAGGTAAGTGGATAGTTACTGGTGTATGTACAGTTTAGTGTAGGGTTAGATGTAAGATTTTAGGTGTGTGTGTGTGTGTGTGTGTGTGTGTGTGTGTGTGTGTGTGTGTGTGTGTGTGTGTGTGTGTGTATTGCTGTATGTTTGGTGTGCTCGCGTTGTGTGTGTTTCGGAACAGCAAATTTTTTCCCTACGAAAAAATTCACTGTTCTGAATGTTCAATGTCAGCGTTCGCTGAATTGGGTTCGATATTAGAGCATTCGAACTTCTGACACTTCAATGTTCTGATATAGACCCTTCATGAACTGGGAGTTATTTGCTTGACTTGAACTGTGAGTGACTGAACAAACTGTGTTGTGTGTAAAATTTGCTAGTAAAGGTTGAAGCCTTATGTTCTGTTGCTATAAATAAATGACAGTAAAGTCAGGTGCCTCCTGTATGTTGACTTGCTATAAACATTTATTCCTACCTATTCATAAACATTCATCACAAAAACAAAATTTAGCATCATATCTAATTCAGTTAGTAAACGCTAAAGCTTAAAAATTCAGTTGTTTGTATGTAAGAGTTTAAACATTAACAATTTCAAATGAAGGTCTGGCAACTCTGCTAACATACAGGAATAGAGCTCTAACTTCAGTCCACATGACCAGAGATCAGCCGTCTTGACACCTGGTGGGGCTGATGCAGCCATCTCATCTCTCTCTCTTGGGGAAGTAGTGTGGAGCATGGGTAATGAACATAAGTATGTCAGGGAACTAATGGTGAAGATGAAAACTGAACAGTGGTGCTGTCTTTAAAGCAGATCAGAGCCTTTGAATATGCCACAAATAGAGACATGGACATCAATCACAAGGCCCATTATAAATCAACCTTTGGATGCTACGAGTCATGCATATGGGAATGTGAGGTATAATTCATCAACATGGCAGCAGTAGAGGCTCTCAAGCTTAACTGCTTACATGGTAAACCTGTCGGTACCAACAGCACAGGACTAGTCATGCTAACACAGAAGGGTTAACACTGCATAAAAAAAAGTGTCTGTATTGACAGAAGTTAGGCCTCAGAAAGATGCCATGCTGTTGCAGAAATGAAGCCCACATGAAACGCAAACTGTAATAAAAATAAATAAATAAATTAAATTGGGTCTGGAAACTTAGCTTAAACTTCTTTACTGACACACTATCTAATACAACATAAAACGCTGGAAACCAATCCATAAACCCAAAAGCCGATGCGCACACAAGATGCAAATATTAAAACATAACCACTTTTGTTTTTTAAAGGAACTTCTTCAAAACCTATAATAAGATAAAATTAGACATTTCAAAAGTTAAACTTCTGACACAATCTCTCCAGCCAAAGAAATTCAAAATAACTAATCATATCAAGTCCATAAAGGCATACCATTACTTGCAGCATATACAAAACCAATCATTAAACAAATATAAAATTTAAATAGGTCTGAAAAAAACTCAGGGTTAAAATATATACATATAAGCATCAACATTTATAACAAAACTCAATTTATAAAATATTGATGTTAAATTTGACTAGCTTTTGACATTAGGATGCTATTAATGGAAATCTTATTGAGCCCCCGGGGAGGGAATGACATTTAATTTAACCTGCCAAAACAATTCCCTGGATGCTAATTTCTCTTTCCACAAACCTCTGGTCATAAGAATTCTTTTTCAACACAAAAAATAAGATTTTTTTTAAATCAATGCAGTTAACAGAATGATTAAATAATGTATTCCTTAAATCCTTATTCTTAATGGTCAAAGGATGTTCATAAATTCTAACTTTCAGTTGGCCTTCTGTCTTACCGACAGAAAATGGGACAGGAAAGGCACATCACCAAACAAACCACTCCTGAGGTATTGCAACTAAATTTTCCATTATTGGTTAATGAATGAGTGAAGGAAGTTATAGATACATTAATTTCACATAAATATATCTACATTGCTTACAAGATCCACATTTTACCATCTTGTATTGCTCACTGGAATGCTCAACACACCTTCCATTATATTTTTGATATTCCTATCTCGTTTGTAAATCAAAGTGGATCCCTTGACCCAACATATCATGCAAATTATATAAATCTATCATTAGTTTCCAATTCTTATTCAGAACGTCCTTTGGTTAATTACTATGAAGTCCAAAAGGAATCACTACAGCACTGGCATAGTCACTGTTCTTCACATCTTTCTCAATGTCAGTTAATTGACCAGATAATAAAATTGAGGTAAATGTATCATGACACTGCCATTATTTCATTGAAAAGTGAACTCGCCATATCTAAAGGATAATCCCCATCACAAAACAAATAACTTAAGTGGTAGGAATATCAAAAATATAGTGGAAGGTGTTAAGCATTCAAATGAGTGAAATGGGATGCGGATCTTGTAAGCAGCGTAGATATATTTATGTAGGAATGAATGTACCTATTTCCCTTCCTTCCCTCGTTCATTAACCAATAATGGGAAATTTAGTTGCAATACCTCAGGTGTGGTTTCTTTGGTGATGTGCCTTTCCTGTCCTGTTTTCTATGACAGTAAGACAGAAAGGCAACTAAAAGTTAACACATATTGGCCATTAAAATAAGAACTTAATGAATGGATTTTTAAGCATTCTAACTGCCATGATTTAAAAAAAATCTTATTTTTTGTTGGAAAAAGTTCCTATTATGACTTCTCCTTCTTCTTTTGGCTTTTCCTGGTTAGGGTTGAAACAGCGGATCACCTGTCCGATCATGATTGGCAGTGTAGTTTTACGGTGTTGAGTTGCCAGCCAACTTGTCCAACCTTCCACAGAAGGCACACACACGCACTCACACCTAAGTCCAATTTAGAGTGTCCAATCCATCTACAGCATGTCTTTAGGATGTGGGAGGAAACCAGAGCACCCGAAGGAAACCCACACGACCACAGGGAGGATATGCAGACTCCGCACAGAAGGCACCCCCCAAAAAAAGTTCTTATTATGTCTAGAAAAGGTTTATGGGAAATTAATTGTTTTGGCAGGTTAAATTAAAAGCGCTTTCCTTCCCAGGGGTCAATAATAAGGCTTCCATTATCAGTATCTTAATGTTAAATGCTACTCAAATTTATAATCATCATCAATTTTTTATAAATTGATTATTAAAAAATGATTTTTATATTTAAGTATGTATGTTTTTAACCAGATTGGCTTTTTTTACACCTATTTAAAAATGTTAAATTTGTTTAATGATTAATTTTGTATAAGCTGTAAATAATGGTATGCCTATAAGGACTTTATAGGATTATCGTGAATTTCATTGGCTGGTGATATTCTGCGTCACAAGTTTTTAAACTTTTAAAATACAGGACTTCGATTACCTTATTGCTTCTGAAGAAGTTCCTTTAAGGAGCAAAAGCATCTTGTGTACACATTTTCTTTTGGGTTTGTGGAATGGTCCCCAGCACTTTGTACTATTCTATGCCGGTATCGTGTTTTTGTTACATTATTTCTCTACATTCCAAAGGTCCAGGATGGGTCTCCATTTATCTTCCTTTTTTACCATTAGCAATAACCTTCAGTAGTACCCACATACTGCTTTTTAGCAAGGGAATTAAAATACTCTTTTGCAAATGTTGCATTAGAGGAAGTGCATGCTGCAAGTGGCTTTTGGCTAGAAATGATGCCTTCAAAAAGGGGTAGCTGAACAAACATTATAAAAAAAGGAGCAATTGAGCAATTACTACGATGCAACTCTATGGGCACATGTCCCTCACCCTCTGTCTGAGGTCAGAAGAAAGCAGTGCTGCCCTGTAAGCAGACAGTGTCTCCTCTACGAAGAAAGTCTGGTGGTGACACAGGCTGGAAGAGGGCTTTCTGTATCATCGCTGCACCATGTTATTCCCTGTAGTGGTAGTGGGAGGGGAGGGGGGACCGTCTCTCTAGATCACTATCCCATGGGATGCAGAGATGGGTCCTTCTCCAGTTCCACACCATTGTTTTTTTCTGTAACTACCCATGCTAGTTTTACTGGTCATGGCTAGTTTATTAAGAAAAGCTTATGTTCTCAATTCCAGAACATGCCCTTGCCATGACCCTACCTAGTCTTCCTTCCCTTTATGTACCCTCAAAAGGACCATACTTAGTACATCATTACACCTTTCTCTCCAATGTGTCTACTATGCATTTGCATAATTTTATACAAACAAAAAAATGTTATTGTTGACCTATTGAACTATATCAATGTAAAATTGCTACTTGGCTTCTTTTTAATGCAACTTTAACTTTATGCATGTAACCCAACATATGTGACTCTCTTTGCTATAACTGCTATTATATCAATATTGTTTAAAATTGTACTTGTTTAAAATGTACTACTGGAGCTTTTCTCCTCGGGTCTCCACTGAAAATGGGCCACAAGCCCAGATGGACAAACCCGGTTAACAAATGTCAATAAATAAATAAATAAATAAAATAAAAATGTCCTACTCCTATAAAAACATCCAAGCCATAGAAGGGTAGTTAGTTCTCTTAGGCATCTAGAATGTGGGAGAACGGTGTGGTACAGCTGTTCATTTAACTGCATATTCCCCCCCTTTCTATCTCAGCTTTAAGATCTCCTGGGAAGGTGCCCTAAAAAGTATGCTCTTGTCTAGAGGGGACTTAAGGAGCTGCCCTTTGATATGATTTAGTAAAGGATGGATACCCAGACAAGCATTCCTCCTAAGCAAAAACCATATGGTAAGCAGGCAGATACGGTTATCAGTCAATGACTCCTTTTTCAAAAATAAAACATTTTGCTGAAATGTAACTATAAAGAAAATTCATTTACCAGTCCTGGGTGAAGAAGGGCAAGCCTCCTATATTTCCTTACATAATACAACAGCCTCTAAGGTTGCAGAGCCTCAGCAAAAGTTTGTTTTCACTGATGTACCCTTTTGTTAAAATATGCAGTCACTGAACTAATATAACAGTAAGCACTGCTACCATCACACTCACTATATGGTTTCTTAACTTCCCAGCAGTCTAAAAAGTACTTATTTTACCTTTAGGAGATGTTAGAAATGCTCAGTGACAATTCCTTGACTTTTCTAGGAATATTTCTCTTGTACTGTATACATAGGATTGTGCAACTGATGTCCTTATGCCCAGAGTGTGGTCAACATAAAAAAAAAAAAGTTTACTGCTGAACCTGTCAGCAATTCTACTTTTTCTGCCATGGAGTAGAGTATTCTGGCCTCGCATAACTTTAGATTATTAGATATGTTTCCACAAAAATAATAGCTGGCTACATAACCATATTTTTATACAAATGTGTTTTTGCTGTATCCAGTAAAATCTTATTCACTCGGAGCAGAGGGACAGGATTCTGGCTTTGCAATATACAATGCGATACAAATCTACCAAAGGCCTCTACGACAGATGGAATAGCAGAAGCTTAATTTGCTCAATTTTTAAGGACTAATATACCTCTTTTTGGAATGGGATTTCTTCCTGACTTCCTACAATAAAACTTTCTTCATCAGCTTAATATCCACAAAAGTGCTATCCTCAGGTGGGGACTCAGAAGAAATTAAATCTTCAAGATCAGTACCCTAGCCTGGCAAAATATATTTGGGGTTTACTCTCTCCATTGTTGAACAGTCGGGGGGGGGGGGGGGTTGTACGTGACTCTGTTCACTTTCTATTCTTCTCTCACATCAGACATAGAATGACCTAAATCAAGAGGCAGTACCTAGGGAGACCTTTGGAAAACAGCAAAATACTCCTTTGCAAAGTTTTTCCTAATCAAAGTTACTTAAGCACTACTTGGGTGTCTAGTTTACTAGTGTCCAGGCTTCACATATATAGCCATTAGGTTCCATATCTCGCTATTGTGTGCTGAAGCCTGATCTTTAGATGGTCACATCTAAATACTTGGTAAAATCATCATCAGAAAGGACGGAGGCCTAATGAGTTTCCATGGCTAAGTCTGGTAAGTCTTGATAAAGACTTGCAATGAACAACTAGCAACAAAGTCCACTCGGGACTTGCTTTTCTCCAAAACATGAAACCTTTAGTCACAGGCCAGAGCTTTGGGCACCAGCACTGCAATTATACACAAATAGCTACAGATGCCATCTTGGAACCAAGTTCCCCACTTTAAGCCCCCAATAAAATAACTGAGGCTCAAACCAGAGCAGAAGATCAGAAGGGAGAATAATTAGAGTTTGTATCTGCAGAGGATGCAGGTTGGTTAGAATAACCTTCAATGTTTCTAAAGCACTGGACAGCTGTTTCTGATTTGGCAAACTATACCAAACTGTGGGCGTTTGTTTCCGAATTCCTAGGTTTATGTATTCATTTTACAGACTCTTGTAATTTATTTCCTTAAGCTGGCAGGGGTGGGAAGTAGAAATATACTTCTGTGAAGGTTCTCCTACACAAGCTGAAGTGTTTGTACTATTAAACACAGGAACCTGCAATGGCCAAAGGCCAGAAGGCCTCTCTCTCTCCCAAAGTGATTGCTGACAAATGCACAAAGTTACTTTCATTTGGTTTGTGTCTTATTGAGTTACAAAGGTTTGCATGCATCAGTGATGCTGATTGCTATGTCACTGACAGTTTAAATACCAGTGGGTTTCACGCAGATGGAATAGATCTTAGCTAAGGTGCCAAACTTAACACCAAACCACATACAATAAACAGCAGCAGTTTAGGGGTAGTGTTACTGGCAGAGGATCATATTTTTGTGATAATGACAACAATATTAATGTTACCGGTATGGAAGAAAAAGCCTGACAATCTACTTCCATATTTTACCATGAAAACTCTTTGGTTGGACAGAGACATTAAAACAAACTGCAATACAATGCTGGAAGATGAGCTTCTCAGGCACTTAAGGTACTGGAGAAGAGCAGAACAGTCCTCAGAGTAAAGCTGGTATACATAACGTGGCTGGATTAAAGCCTCCATGATGTCTAACTGCTGATGTTGCTGTTCATGAAATTAGTTTAAAAGTTGCAAAAGCGTGAGGATATTTGTGCTAGCATGACTGGCTGAAGTTTTGTAAATACTTGTAAACAACTGTAAATTACCCTGTGTTATATATGCCAGCATGACTAGCTATAATTTTGTAAATAACTTTGATTCAAGCATCTTATACAAGTCTAAGTAATAAAAAAACAGTGTTCTTCTGGCTGAGCAAATGTACATTTTTTTTAAAAAAAGAATTCTGAATGTAGGTTATGTCAATCAGCTGACCTAGGTGTATTGTTATCGTGTGCCAGAGCTGAAAAGAATAGAATCTCCACAGAACCCATTTTGTTTACTTTTTAAAAGTCTGACATAGGAGAGTAGAATTTTCATAACAGCTTTCTGTGACTTTAAAAAAAATTCTGCTATAAAAGCAGGTTCTGAGTCAGTTCAGTTGTAGTAGTAGTTGTTCAGTTGTTGTTTTCTAGATCAGTAGTTATCACTGTTCAACAATAATAGCAGAAGTTGTATTCCAGTTGCTGAAGACCAGACAACAGCCTGAAGAGTGGGCATAAATTCTTATCTTGCCTGGCAGAAGTAAGAGTATCACCTTGGCTTGCTGAGTTAATTAGATTAGACAGGGACAGTAATCTTTAGATAGTTCGATAACTACAGTTAAGAGTATTTCTACAATCAATGTGAAACCTATCCAACAGTGTTATTTTCATAATTCCTGTGTGTGAAACTGATTTATTGGAATCGGTTATTCAATGTATACATGTTTTAAATCATTTTATTACTAAATATTTTACTACCTTTTATTGTGGCTGGTTATTTAGAAAGTACTTTTAGTAACCTGAAAGTGTTTACGCTTATTGTGATAACACCAGGACCACTCCAAAAAGCCTTACTGCTTGGATTACATGCTACCATTTATATCAATATTTATTTTACCCAACACAAGTTCATAGGCAAGTACTAGGCTAGCTGCCCTTATGGGCCATTTTAAGCCTAGCCAATTCCCCTCAAAGGTGAAAAATCAAACAGTATGCCTTGTGTTTGTGAGATAAAACACCAACCATTATGCCAATCCCCACCGTCCCAAAATTATACCACCACAAATGGAACTTGAACCCGTGATCCTTGGCACAGGAGGCCAATGCCTTATTGGGCCACTAATGATAAAATGAAAACATGGTCAGTAATCATGGGCGAGTACTAGACTAGTTGCTCTTCTGGGCTATTTTAAGTCTACACAATTTCCCTCAAAAGGTGAGAATCAAACCATTTACCTTATGTCTGTATAGTTAACATCTCGACTGTTATACCAACCCCCAACCCTTAATACTGAAAGATTTTTCAAATCTTTTTATGAAAAATGAATCATAGTTAAGTCGGCTAAATACAGCCTGCTGTACTGTATTTTAAGAAAGACAATGGCAAGCTTTACTCAACTTTTCAAATATTTACAATGGAAAAAAAAATGTTTGCTTTAACGTCCTACTATATATCTAAATGCTCCCCCCTTTAAAGACCTCAAGTCACTTTTGATGAGACACCACCCTAAAATGAAGCTCATAGATGCAAATCATTTTAAAATCACGTTAACCTGTCCTCTATTTTAACATGAAATTTGCATTACTTGCACTACTAAAATGTCAAGATTTTCATGTTAAGGAACTTAATACCAAACTCCCATCTAAGAAGTTTACTATTTTGCTCACTGGTTCTGTGTAACCACTCAAAAGGATTACGATCTGTAACTACTGTGAATTTTCTACTATACTGGTAGGACTGAAGCTGCGTTTGCTTCTTTTCTTGGTTAAATCTATGACTAAGGTACACTAACTGGATGTTCTCCATTGCAAGAGACCTGACCACCTACAGTCTGTGGTCTATGGCATGAAGTACCTACCTGCACAATAAACTCCTGGCTATAATTTTGACTACCCATGACTGAACTACCTATAACTTAACATCCCTTTAGAAGGGTACTGTGGTATTTCACCAGTGGCAGCCGTTACCTTGTAATTTAAAAGAGAGGACATAACAGGTAAATCTGTGCCAGTCTTTCTCAAGAGTGTTTGCATGTGTGAATATCAAATATTTGAAAATGCATGTGTCAAATACAGACAACTGGGACACAGTGCTCTGCAGTGGTTAGTGTGGACTCATTTGGGGACCTGGAGTGAAGCATACAGTCCAGTCCCAGGTTTGGACCCTGTTCTCAATGTTCTCTTAGGAGAAATTGTGTATCTATATCCCTGTTTTCAGTGACACTCCTTTACCAGAGATGGTGGTGATGAATGAGGCTGCTTAGTTACTGCCCTGGGTTTAAGTGGAGTCATCACAACATGTCTTGCACATTAGGACATGGACACATGCACAGTTGAACCAGGAAAAGCTGACTGTAATCGGGAACAAAATGCATCATACACAACTCAATCCATTGGGTGTTAGTAAACTGAAACAGGCTGGCACTAGACGCACCAAATCTGATTAACACATGATACGATGCATTATGCCAGAAAAAGCTATAGTAGAAATGGTGTCAAATTTACATCCAAGAAGCTTGCAAGAACTGGAATGAAATACAATGTATTCAGTCAGTGAATGCTTTACATCTACTCCTCTACAAGGCCTGCCCATTAACATGATTAGCATTCAGATAGATCTGTAAACAATGAAGACAGAAGATGGTGAAGCTGATCATTTCTATGAGCAAATACATGCTGAAATCGATAAAATATACAAATGAGATATGCTGACTCTCACGGGTTACAGCAACTTAAAAAAGGAAACAAAGGTCAAATGGTTGAAAGTGAGAGCTTAGTAACAAAAATGAAGCAGAAGAACTTATGATAGAATTCTGTAGGACAAACAGCCTGTTCATTTCAAACAACTTTCAGCAACATAAACAGTGCGAAGCAGCAATTTCCAGGTATATCATCACAGAATGAAAAAAAAATCAAGCCTAGCTAACACAGACCAGCAAGACCAACAATTAATCTTTCAGAAGAATCCCAACTTTTAATTACTATCCTTCAGCTCTACCTGGAAGGTGATTGATGGACTGAGTGTGAGACAAGCAATGGGGAAACTGTTCACTTCAGCTACAAAATGTGTGTGTGTGTGTATGTATCTATGGCAAGGGTCTAGTTGATAACCACAGTGTGGGAGGCAGCATCAAGACCCCCATCCCTAAGAATTACCAACATTTTTTTTTTTTTTTTAGATTTGGATGAAAAAATGTTGTTTCATCTGTGCCTAATCCTACTCATCTTACAAATCTCCTACAGCAATGACCCCTTATCAGGATTAAAAAAAACAGCAATAAAACTGAACAGTAGGCACTGACCACATGATAAGCTCATCAGTAAGCAGTAACTATTACGTGAAAAATAGCCCAACCTATTCCACAGGTAAAGGCGGCTTGATACAAATAAAATTTGTAATTTTGGTAGTTGTGAAGAAGAAATTTAGTTAAAAAAATAGTACATTCTTTACCTTTGCCAAGGTGTGTATTGATGCTCATATATCGTGCTGTTCCAGTCAGACTTTTGTGCTCTCTATATGGGATGTGTTTTTTGGTCTCTGGGTCAATGTATTCTTTAGCTAAGCCAAAGTCAATGATGTGAATTATGCTTTGCCTTTTGCTTCCTGGTCGTCCCACTAAAAAATTTTCTGGCTTCACATCTCTATATATTAAACTTTTGGTATGTACGTACTCCATTCGTGTGATCTGAAACAAACACATACTTCCATTTACTGAAATTACACACAAAGCTAATATATTAAGCATTTCTGATCCTACATGTTTCACAACTGTAACCAAATATTCAGAGAGAGAGAGAGAGAGAGAGAAAGACAAAAGACACAGGAAGGAAAACCTGAAATAACGGATGCAACAAAGAGTTAGGAGAAAGGAACTGGATAATTTCATATCCAATAAACTGCAAAGCAACTTCTGGTACCTATTATACAGAGACTCCTACTGTCTACATATAAGCTATTTTCTTTCTGCAATACAAATAAGCAAACTTATTTTGAAACCTCAATCAATTGCACTGCCTTGCAGCCAACATCTGTCTTCATAGAACCAGCATTATGATCAAGCACCATGCATTTTCTGTATTTCATCTGAATGTTCTGGCATCAAAGCAAAACAGGAGTCACTACCAGAAATGTTAATACATGGAAGCTCTACAGAGACATATCTCTCAATACCATGGGCATGAAGGAAAATGCAGATCACAGTCAACAGCTGCCTATTAGCTAAAGTCCTTAAAATATATATATTATTTACAATGAAGCACTGGAATATGTACAACCACTAGTCAGACAAGCAACATGGGTTTCATCTTAAATACAGCTGACAGCAATTTATTCCTTTAACCACCCAAATTTATTCCAGAGTGAAGAACAGTTTGCCAACAGGGCCATCTTTTTGTATTCAGGTCATTTTACTGCACAAACTAATAGGTTAGAGTTTTTCAGTGAAAGTTATTTATAAGTTTAATAAATATAGTTCTGATAGATCACTCACAGTTATAGGGCACAATGTCCACTCAGAAATTGGTACTCTTACTAGGGGTGTTCCTCAGGAATCTGTTTATGGCCTTCGTCTTTTTTTACTACATATCAACAGGTTGCCATGGGATTGTCTGAATATGAATTTTATTTTGTATGCAAACACTACTAATGGAAGGGTATTAACAGCAACAACTAACTCATCTCCTCAGAAACACCTTGACTTAATTTGGAACTTTGTCTACTATATAAAAAAATAAATAAATAAATAAACTACAGTCATAGTCTTTGGCACTTCTAAATATAAACAATCTCTGTGGATTAAAGATCCCACTGGAACCCCTCTTCCCTTCACTAAAAAAACTGCAATTCTACTAAATGAAACTCTGTCCTTCCAGAACCAGACAAACCTTCTAACTAAAGCCTTATATTATCATTTTGAACTGGCAAATACAATACTGCATCTTCTCATCACTGATGCACCTGGCGTAATAGCTATCGATGTGTTAATACAAAGACTTTCACACACCTTGCCTATCATTGCTCCTATGCTGGCAAAGAATACAGGTTTACTATCCATCATACGAAATAAGACTTTCAGATTTATTCACCTCGCTAGCAACAGCGTGTCCCACTTCATTACAATGCAAAATGGCTCCCGGTAACTGCTACACCCTCCTTATTGGTAATCACATTAACCTTCAAACTGCTTAATGAAATATATTACCCTCCACTAGCTAAAAAACTAATGGCATGGTTAATGATGAGATTAAAGTTTCACATACCCCAGCTCTCACTAACCAACTGTGAAAAATCTTTCAATAATCTAACTCTTGTGGTCTTCAAAGACAGATGCACACTAATCAACCGCATAACTTCAGCTCTCACAGTATTAAAAACTGTGTCAGGAGTAGCCCGTGTTGATCACAGACCCACTTTGTTCATAAATTCATTCTGCGCTCTACCCAAAAAACAAACGGGGATACTTGGGATTAACATGGCTAGGCTTGTAAAGGCTCTAGGGCCACTGGCCTAGTAAAAGGAGTGCCATTCATTTTGTTTTGGGGTAAAATTCAGTTACTAGCTGTTAAACACACTGCCTGGATGCCAGAAAAAAAGAAATTTGGAAAACCTGAAAGGAAATCACCCAGAAAAGGTAAAGTGAAAACATTGTAAAGGATTCCGGAGCTGTTCAGCAAAAAGCAGTTAAAGATTCAGTTTTGGTACAACAGATGGTTTCCAGTAACTTAAAAGAAAAATAAATCAAATGTACTCATAAGTGACTGAAAGAAATTAAACACTGAAGGAATATATCAACTCAAAGGGATGGAAAATAGAAATTTAACTAGCCATTCAGATAAACTGGCAAAACTGCAAAAATCAGAGGGTGACATGAAGAAAAAGAGGGCTGACTGAGGTTTCTCAAGAAGAATGGTTTAATAAAATAGTACAGCTAGAGGACAAAGCAAGCAGACAAAATCAGAGTATCAGAGAAACAGGAAGGATCACAAATAAGCAACTTGACTGATGTTCCACAGTAGAATTTAACTGAAAGGGCACACAGTGTATACTCCAAACCTGGCCACAAGAAAGCAGCCAAGACCAATATTAGTAAAGGTACAATCATACCAGCAGAATAGATGATCCTGCCAGAACTGTGACAGAACAGCAAAGTATTAAAAATTGGATACAGCAAGGTGCTTGTAGAAAATGATTATTCATGGTACACCACGTAGAAGGGGAAGCAAATATATCCCAGCAGGGAATGTTGAGAGGCAGGTGTGAGATTCAAGCTGTTGTATCCAGCTGTTTTCAAACTTTTTTTCCTGGAGGATCAAAGCTATTTGCTTTTTTTTTTGGATGCAGAACAGGCTAAGGAGAAAATAAAGTTTATCCAACAAAAACTGAGTCAGCAAGCATGCTTCTCATTCCTCTGATGGTAAGGCTCATAGAGAGACCTTCCCAGTGAAACCTTGTCCAATGTTGTAAAGGAAAATGCTTGAGAATCAGAAAAAAAGCACAGGAGTTGACAAGTAGAATCAACCAGAGTCTGAGATTGGGAGATGGAGATGAACAGGAAGAAGTCTAGCAAAACTACTTTACTGAATAAAGATGGCTTATAGTTTTCCACTATCACATGGTTTTCAAAAAAAAAAAGTGGCTGAAAAACACTGGACTTTTGTTGACTGTTAAACTTGTGGATGGACTGTAAAGCATACACCCCACATTATATCATTAATGTTTAGGACGAGACTAAAAGGGAGAAAAGTAACTGTAAATAAAGCAATTTTTGTTATTAGTATTTGCATATAAAACATTTCATGATAAAAACTGTGTTATATACAGTAAAACAGTTTTGTGTAGTGTGTAGTCAGGGGAGTCTTTCAAGTGGCTGTTGTATGTGTTAAAGATATTAAATAAGTGCTTTTTTGTTGCAAGAAGTACAGAACAAGAAAAAAGGCTGAACAAAAGCAAGTTTAATGTTCATATGCTGCACTCCTGAGCTGCTGGGGTGGGGGTGAGATGTAAAACTGTGCAGAATTTGGATGTTTTCTCTTTTTATTTTACAAGGGTGAATATCTAGATTACTATCTTTGGCTTAAGCCATAAACAGGTGTTTTAATAAGCAGGTAAACTTCAAAAATAAGACAAAATGGTGAAAGCCATGAAGATGCTACGCTGCTTACAGATGCTAATATATTAGCTTGTTTGTTTTCCACTGGCAAATATTCAGTGGGGTCAAGACGTCTGCAACTGATGGCAGCCGTGCATACTTTTCTGAGTGAAATGTAGAAAGTCTCATTGCAGAGTATTCTTTGCAGAGGGAAATGCAAAACTTAAAGGTACAAAGGCAAGCAGGTCAGTGAAAAAATTAAGTTTGAAATTATGAGAAGTGAAGAGGTAACCTAACAGCCTTAAAACTTCAATGCAGGTAAAAAAACAGCGTACAATTCAGCTTTATTTAAAGGTAGCCAATGCAATTTTTCTTAGGGCTAAAAGTTGATGTTTTCTGAAAGAATACAAGCTGTTTTTCACATCTGGGAGGGGAAGAGATATGAAAAGAATAGATCGCAATCAGTGACAGTGGGAGCACAGGTTGTAGCATACACTTTACCATGGGTAACCTTAACTTTAGGACCTGCAGCCATCAATTTGGGGAAACTGTTCTCTTCTGGAGGGTTAAACTTCATGTTTTGAAGACAGTTTTGTGTGTTTGTTCCAAGTTAATAAAGGATGGTGGTCTTCTGTATTTAGTTTTCCATTTCATTACAACAAAAAAGTCTTTAAAATGTGACAGGAGTTCAAATGGAGAGGAGATGAAACAACTGTACAAAAGATTAGTCTGCCATACATTATTATATGCATGTAACACAAAATCTGGAAATACACAAAATAAACTGTCATGTATAATTGGTGGGAACAATGGTTTTTATCATGATGGCTATCCTGGAACATGAATGGTCTTACAAGTATAGATAAGAAGGAAAGAGCATTAAATTATATTAAGAAATGCAGAGTGCAAATAGCAATACTGCAGCAGACACATTTGGAAAGAAATGCGCATGGGGAATTTTTGACAAATAGAGGTTTTCAGAATGGATATTCAGCAGAATATCAGTGACAGAGGAAAAGGAGAATAATTACACTAACTGCTAGAGGGGCTCCAACAGTGATAGAGGAGGGAAAAAAAGATGTAGTAGAAGGAGTTATTAGTAAGGAAGGAGGATTACAATGGGGAGTACTTGTATTCCACCAAAAACGGCTATGTTGGAGCTTAAGAAAATTTTAGGACAAATAATCAGCTTGCAGCAGGGAATATTATTTATAGGTGGAGGACTGGAATTTGATTTGCAATACTGTGGATGTATCGGAGCTAGAAGGGCGAATATAACAAGAGAGGGTAGACTTCTGAAGAAGTTTATGACAATATTTGGTATGGAAGATGCGAATTCAATGGTAGGAACTTAGACAGAATTTACATATTATTCCCCAAAACACTAGGCGCACAGAAATTACATTTCACAAGAACAAGTGCATTTAATTGAAAGCTTTGACACACATCCAATAACAATTTCTGATCATGCACCAATAAAAACTAAGATACAAATGTAGGGTAATGAAGTAAAAGTAAGACTTGCACCCCCCTCCCCCACCTGTTAAAAAGAAGAATTTAAGGAATGAGTAGTGGAAATAATCTGAGAGTTATTAGGGAAGATGTAAATATCTTCAGAAGTTATAGTTAGTGACTGGGATAAAATGAACATGGAGTTTAAAAATAGAGTAAAAAGAAATATGGTTAAGAAGAAATAAAAATTACTTAGAGGGTCTAAAAAATGTTAAAATATTGCACAATAAGGGGAATCTCTCAGAACAAGAGGAGGAACAAATGTTGCGTGCTAAAATGAAAATAAGGAAGTATCTGGTAATATGCATGAGTTTAGAAAAATTGCAGTTAAGCAACTTTTAGTTATGTACTTACCATAACTTTAGATGTTTGGGATCCATCTCGCCTACATTCTGTACTGATGGGTTCGACTCGGCACGCTATACTATAGAGCGAAGTCTCTAATTGGCTGAGCTATTCTACATCCCAGGATGCACCACCACTACTTCCCCAGATCTTGTTTGTCCGCACACATGCACACAGTCATAGACAGTTGAAATAACACTGCCAGGTGTTTCAAGATGAAACGGTTAAACCGAACCGTCCAGTCTCTTCTGATCTCCAAGGCAGGGGGAAGGAGGGTGGGTTATTAGGAATGTAGGCGAGATGGATCCCAAACATCTAAAGTTATGGTAAGTACATAACTAAAAGATGTTATGTGATCCTATCTCGCCTACATTCTGTACTGATGGGACAGCGTCCCTAGCACCTGATTCCTGGGTGGCTCACTGGAAAACACTCCTGAGAACTGTGGAACCGAAGGAAGCTCGCCCCCGAGATGCCACATCCAATTTGTAATGAGAAATGAAGGTGTGAGGAGAAGACCAGGTAGCCGCAGCACAAATGTCACTAATGGCAAGCTTGGAATGAAAGGCTGTCGAAGTAGCCATAGCTCTTGTAGAATGAGCTTTCACAGTGGTTGTAAGCTCTCTATTAGAAAGAAAGTAAGTATGACTGATACAGTCTTTGATCCACTTGGCAATAGTGACCTTCGTGACGGCTTTGCCCAATTTATTGTCCGAAAAGGACAAACAACTGATCTGTTTTCCGTGTTTGGTGCGTCCTAAGTAGAAACGCAATTGCCTGTGAACATCCAATGAATGGAAGATATATTCCACTCTGTCTGAGAAGTTGGGGAAGAAAACTGGGAGTTCCAATGACTGTTGAAGACAAAAACTAGAACAAACTTTGGGAACAAAGGATGGATTAGGCCTGAGGGATACTCTATCCTTATGAAAAAAGTACAGTTTTGTACCTACCATAAATGTAGATGTTCGAAGATCCACATTGCTGCAGTCCTTACTTATGGGTAGTCCGCTGTCCTCGGTCGGCCCGAATACCAAAGTATTAGGCTGACGTCGATCATGGGCGCCTAGATCTGACATCAGAGCGTCAGGGTATAAAGGCGCATGACCGACGTCATATCCTCAGTCTTTTCTTGCCCCAGATGTCAGAAGACCAAACCAGAAAGGCCACAGCCAAAAAGAGAATACCTCCCAAAAACATGCCCAACAACAACCATCACCTAAAGCATAGCACCAAGTCAAACTACAGTGGGGAAGGAGGGAGGGTAAATT
Source organism: Protopterus annectens (assembly GCF_019279795.1). Classification (NCBI taxonomy): domain Eukaryota; kingdom Metazoa; phylum Chordata; order Ceratodontiformes; family Protopteridae; genus Protopterus; species Protopterus annectens. The sequence goes on along the minus strand of NC_056747.1, from coordinate 369,473,785 downwards.
GGACTGCAGCAATGTGGATCTTCGAACATCTACATTTATGGTAGGTACAAAACTGTACTATGTTCTTCATCTCACATTGCTGCAGTCCTTACTTATGGGTAGAATCCCAAAGCAACGGGAAAGGGAGGATGGTAAAAATCATAAAGCAGTAGGGGCCGCTAAAATGCCCTGTAAAATTGCAGCGGCAAATCCAGCCCTAGACTTAGAATAAAGAGGAAGATGGTAATGTTTAGAAAAGATATGCACTGAACTCTAAGTAGCTGCCTCCAAAATGTCTTTTGTAGCTACCCCCCTTAGAAAGGCCGTAGAAGTAGCAGTAGCCCTAGTGGAATGAGGCCTGATCCCAGCAGGAATCTCCTTACCATGATGGGAATAACCGAAAGAAATACAAAACCCAATCCATTTTAAAATAGTTTGTTTTGAAACAGGTTTACCCTGTGAACCCAAAGCAAAAGAAACAAACAATTGCTGAGACTGTCTGAACTCCTTGGTTCTGCTCAAATAATAACGCAACTGCCTGTGAATATCCAAAGTATGCAAAATTTTCTCCCCTTTATTTTGGGGGTTTGCATAAAAAGTAGGCAAATGAATAGTTTGATTTAAGGCCACACTAGAAACCACTTTAGGCATAAAGGCCACACTAGAAACCACTTTAGGCATAAAGGAAGGATTAGTACGCAAAGATACCCTATCCTTATGAAAAATCAGGAAAGGCTCCACTGCCATGAGGGCCTGTAATTCAGAAACCCTGCTTGCAGAGGTAATGGCCAACAAAAAAGCAGTTTTCCATGACAAATACCTTAACTCGGCAGTAGCTGCAGGCTCAAAAGGTTGTAGAGTAAGTTTTTCCAACACAAAATTGAGATCCCAAGCAGGAGTAGGAGCTCTACGTGGGGGTCCTAGATCCTTTGCCCCTCTCAGAAATTGCTTAAACCAAGGATGAGAGAATAAAGGAGGGTCACAATCATAGTGAGCAGAAATGGCTGCAGCAGGGACCTTTATTGAGGAGAAAGACAAACCCTTGTCCAATAACTCAGTAAGATATTGAAGAACAACACTTAAATCAGGTTTGGAGACATCAAAGTCCTTTCCTTTGCTCCAAATAAAAAATCTCCTCCATTTATCAGCGTAAACTTTTCTGGTACTAGGCCGCCTGGCCTCCAAAATAACATTCAAAACTTGCTGTGGAAGCTGAGACCCACCAGAGTCTAAAACAGAATATGCCAGGCTGTGAGATGCAGAGACTGAATCTTGACATTGAGGAAATGACTGTCCTCTTGTGACAAAAGGTGCGGAATCAAAGGCAGAGGCCATGGAGGTTCTCGTACTAAACTCCTCAGTAGTGGGTACCAGTGTTGTCGAGGCCAATCCGGTGCTATCAAAATCATGGTTGTCTTGTCTTGTCTGGCCTTCAAAAGTACCTTAGGAAGAAGAGGCAGAGGTGGAAAGGCATATACATGCAGATTGTTCCAACTGAATGATAGAGCGTCCACCTTCCAAGCTGTGTGATGAAACATTTTTGTGCAAAACTTTGGCAACTGGTAATTTAGTGGAGAAGCGAACAGATCTATGTCTGGAGTTCCCCATAACACTGTCAACTTTTGAAATACATGAGGATCCAATTTCCACTCGTGAGGATCCACTATTGTCTGCTCAATACATCTGCTAAGGAGTTCTGTGCTCCTGGTAGAAACCTTGCCTGAAGATTGAGGTGTAGATTGAGAGCAGTTTCCCCCAGAATCATCGCTTGTTGATGTACCACATGACAGTGGTGTTGTCTGTTTGAATCAACACCTGCCCTGGGTGAAGTAAATCTTTGAAAGCCATCAATGCAAACTGGACTGCTAACATTTCCTTCAAGTTGATATGCAAATGTTGGAGTGTGACAGGCCACGTGTTTTGCACCCATTTTCCACTGAGATGTGCTCCCCAAGCCTTGTCCGAGGCATCTGTCGTTAGAATCTGACTCGCCTCTGGCCGGGTCACAGAGAGTCCCTTGTTTAGGTGACATTCCTGCGCCCACCACAAAAACTCCTTCTGAATGCAAGGTATTATCTGAATGACAGTGTCTAGATCTTGGCAGTGCTGTGTCCATACATTTTTGAGATACCATAGAAGCTTCCTCATATGCAATTTGGCATTGGGAAGCACCAGAATACAAGATGCCATGAACCCCAAGGCTTGAAGGACTGTCCTTGCAGTCAGCCTGGACCGTAGAGACATTTGAAGGAAATAAAGAGAAAGGCTTCTTTGTTTGTCCGGGGTCAAAAAAGCCATCTGGGAAGCTGTATTCAGTCTCACACCCAGAAAGCACATGTCCTGAGAGGGTACTAGACTGGACTTTGTTTCGTTCACAGAATACCCTAGGCATCTTAACACTGCCATCACATACTGTAGATGATGAAGAAGTTCTTCCTTTTCTTGTGCAATAATCAGGCAATCGTCCAAATAAGGATAAATCTGTATTCCTCTTAGTCTGAAAAAGGTTATCACTGGAGCCAGAACCTTCGTGAACACTCTGGGCGCAGTAGATAAGCCAAAGGGCAATGCAGAGAACTGATAATGTAAATTTCCAGCCCGAAAACGCAGGTACCTCCTGCAACTGGACCTGATAGGAACATGAAGGTAAGCCTCTGAGATCCAGAGTAACCATCCAGTGATCTTTCCCCAACAGAGGTAAAAGTTGTTGTAAAGTCAGCATCTTGAACTTTGGAATGTCCAGGTAAGTGTTGAGGATAGATAAATCCAAAATTGGTCTCCACGTGTTCCATTTCTTTGGAACTAGAAACAGGCGAGAATAAAATCCTAAGCCCACTTCTGACAGAGGAACTGGCTGTATAGCTCCTATTTGAAGAAGTAAAGAAATTTGTCTATGAGCCTCTATCCTTTGCTGAGGAGGGACGTCTGGCATGCCTTTGAAAGGAGGCATGGTATGGAAATAGAACTTGTAACCTCGGTTTATAATGTCCAATACCCATTTGTCCTGGGTGACTAAATGCCAATTTTGCTTGAAAAGAGCCAACTTGCCCTCACCCGCAGATTGAGCAGGCGAACTCCATTGTCTCAGCCTGAAGGTATTCTGAGCTCTGCCCCTACCACGCCGAGATCTACCCCTAGACTGAGAATCAGAAGAAGGGTACGTCCACTCCTTAGTAGGCCAATTTCTACTAAACTTTGGAGGTTGTACCTGCAAAAAATCTTTAACAGTCTGCATAGACTTAGCCTTGTCTTCCATTTTCTTTAAGACAGACTCCACAGGAGGACCAAACAAAACTTCAGACTGCAAAGGGGCATCCCGAATTCTAGACTTAACATGCTCAGACAAATTCTGATCCTTAAGCCAGGCGTGCCTACGAATAACTGAACCAGTGGCAGCCACCCTAGAAGAAGCCTGTAAAGCATCAAAACCACATTGCAAAGAGTGCTTACCCACCTGTTCAGGAACATGCACTAAATCCTGCAATTCTTTACACTCTATGTCCTCTGCCAAAGCATCCACTTAAACTGGCAGTTCAAAGCTCTCATTGCTAAAGTAGAAGAGGCATACAACTATTTACCCCATCTATCCAAAGCTCTAGCTTCCTTATCCAGAGGAACCGGATTCTTAACAACAGAGGCTCTAACACCCTTAGGCCCCTGACTAATAGTTTCTGGGTCCGCCCTAGGACTCTTATACAGATATTTATGAGCCGCAGGCACCCTGTAATACCTGTCCGGTTTAACTGGGGCAGGAGGCACAGAATCTGGATTAAGGGAAGCTTCCGAGAAAACATCTGAAACAACATCCAAAACCGGAGGTATAGCTAAGGGTCTATGCTGTGGTAAAAACAAGAACTCCCTAAGCCTCTTCCGTGACTCAGAGTAATCCTGTCCTTCCCACTCAAAATGCTCCCTCATGGAATGCAGAGTTTCTGAAAATGAAAAATCCTCCGGAGGAGAAGCAGAAGGAGTGGAATCCTCTGCATCAGAATCAGAATAAGGAGGGAAATCTTGAATGTCTTCAGCAGAAGACTCTGAATCATCTGAGGCCTGCTCCAAACTTTCCAACTCTGGCTCCATCCTGGGCCTCTTATCAGGAGGGGGCATAGAACCTCTAATTAAAGTAATCAAATCCTCTGCCATTTTAAGCATGTGCTTTTTAGGCACAGACCCTGACGAACCAGAACTGACACCAGAGGAAGGCAAAACAGAACTGCCCTTAGAAGGAGCCTTAGAAACAGTAACAGAAGGCCTAACCACCTTAGGCATAGAAGGGAGAATAGAAACCTGAGAGGCCCCTTCAGCCTGACCTGCCTCCTGAGAGGCCACATCTTGTAAAACCAAAGTTTCCCCCTGGGACTCAATAGAAACTTCAGCCGGATCCACCTGTTCAGCAGTAGCTTCTAAAGGTCCGGCGTCCGAGACGGACGAATCAACCTGCCTAGGCTTTAAAGATTTGTCTTTGCACTTCTTAGTAGAAGCAGGCGTCGAAACATCCGACGGCATATTATAATTACACCTCTTGCCAAAGACCAACCTAGCGCAATCTAACCTCCGTTTTATAGTGCGCTTATTAAACCTAGCACAGAACCGACACCCAACTACGTGCTCCGGTCCCAAACAAGGAATACAAAGCGAGTGGAAATCCCTATGCGGTATCTGTTTCCCACAAGAAATACAATTATTCACTTTTTCTGACATCCGGTAAGTAACTGAGGCAAGAAAAAACAAAAATATTCCCCAATGGGGTACTTAGTCCAACTTGGTATCGGTCTGAAACTCCGAAAACGAAAAATTTCAGAACGCCGAACGGCACTTGCAACGCTGCTTCTGCATCGGACCATGCGGCAAAAAAGACTGGGGATATGACGTCGGTCATGCGCCTTTATACCCTGACGCTCTGATGTCAGATCTAGGCGCCCATGATCGACGTCAGCCTAATACTTTGGTATTCGGGCCGACAGAGGACAGCGGACTACCCATAAGTAAGGACTGCAGCAATGTGAGATGAAGAACATCCAGTTACAGTGGTTTGACACATAGGGCTTGAAGTTCCGAAACTCTTCTGGCTGATGTAATTGCCACCAAAAAGGCAGTCTTCCAAGAAAGAAATTTCAAGTCACAAGTTGCTGCCAGTTCGAAGGGGGAAGAGGTCAAAGCACCTAATACGAAATTAAGATCCCACGGTGGAGCTGGATGAGAAATCGGAGGTCGTAGCAGCCCAGCACCTTTCATGAAGGCTTTACACAACTTATTGCTCATCAAAGGTGGATCTATACTTTCATGAAAATTAGAAATAGCTGCTAATTGAACTTTAATGGTAGAGACCGAAGAACCTTGATTGAATAAGGAAGCTAAAAATTTTAAAACTTCTGACACCGGGGCAGTAATGGGATCCAATCCCCAGAGCTGGGCCCAAATGGCGAATCTCTTCCATTTGCTGTTATACATTTTCTTAGTGGAATTCTTGTGGGCAGAGGACAAGATATGTATGACTTCCGAATCCAAAACCTGGTTCCTGACTATGGTCGGAAGTGGAGGAGCCAAGCTGTTAACCTCAATGAGTGAAGGGACTGATGCAGCTGTCCCGACTGGTGGATCAAGAGATCTGGAACCTAGTCCAGAAACCATGGACCGTCCAGTGCGTATTTCCGAAGAAAGGGTAGCCAGACTTGACGAGGCCAGTATGGGGCAACTAAAATCATCTTGCACTGCAAGTGAATCGCCTTCTGGATCACCCTGGGAAGTAGGGGAACCGGTGGAAAGGCGTACAGTAGGTCGTTGGGCCAAGCTTGGACTAGGGCGTCCTTGGGAAACCCCCCCGGAACTGGGGTGAGAGAAAAGAACTGTAGACATTTCGTGTTGAGGGGAGTTGCAAAGAGGTCGCAACAAGGAGTTCCCCATCTACTGAAGATCTGAGTTGCCACTCTGTCGTTCAGAGACCACTCGTGCGGGGAGAGAATAGTTCTGCTCAGTCTGTCGGCTATCACACTGGATCTCCCCGGAATGTGTGTTGCTACCAAGAAACGGTTGGTTGCAATAGCCCAATCCCATACTTTCATGGCCTCTCTGCAAAGGGGGTAGGACCTGGTCCCTCCCTGCTTGTTCAGGTACCACACTACTGACATGTTGTCGGACTGAACGGCAATCATGCCCTGGGGAAGGTAACTGTGTAGTGCTTGTAGCGATAGAAGCACCGCCCTCATTTCCAGTATGTTGATGTGTAGGGAACTCTCGTCGGGGTGCCACTTGCCTTGGACTGACCTGCCCAAGTAATTTCCCCCCCACCCCGTCTGGGAGGCTTCCGTAGTCAAAGTGGCCACTGGAGGCGGAGGAACGAAGGGTCGCCCCTGATCTAGGTTGGAGGACAGAAGCCACCAACGGAGGTCCTGTTTGCACGTCTCCGTGATTATAATGAGGTGACTGAGAGGGAGATCCTGATACGACCACTGGACTGACAGGAGCCACTGGAGAATCCTCATGTGCGATCTTGCCAAGGGAACTAGGAGAACGGTAGCTGACATGGAACCCAACAGTTGTAGGACCATCCTTGCTGGGGCTCGGCGTTTGAAGAGCAATGCTCGGACCTGAGATTGTAATGTTTCTATCCTCTCTGTAGGAAGATAGACCCGCATTTGCTTTGAGTCTATCTCTACTCCGATAAACCATATACGCTGAGATGGCAGCAACACAGACTTTGCCCAATTGAAGGTGATTCCTAGGGAGTTGCCTAGAGAAATAGTGGCTGCTAGGTTTTGTAAGAGTAGACGCCTGGAGGTGGCAGTTAGGAGCCAGTCGTCTAGGTATGGAAACACCTGGAATCCTAGACTTCTCAGGTGAGCAGTCACCACCGCCAAACATTTGGTGAACACCCTGGGGGCTGTGGTGAGACCAAAGGGCAGTGCACAGAACTGGTAATGTCTCCCAGGCTGAAGCGCAAGTGTCTCCTGGACGCCTGAGCTATCAGGATGCGATAATAGGCGTCCTTGAGATCTATAGAGCACATCCAAACACCTTTCTCCAGCAGCGGGAGAATGGATTGTAAGGTGACCATCCGGAACTTGGACTTCTTGACAGAACGGTTGAGCTTGCTGAGATCCAAGATGGGCCTCATGTCCCCGGTCTTTTTTGGCACCAAAAAGAATCTTGAGTAAGTCCCTAATCCGGTCTGGGCTTCGGGGACCGGTTGGATGACTCCTTTTTGAAGCAGCTTTGAAATTTCGATGGCTGCGAGATCCCGTTGACTGAGTGGTGGGTCCGGGATTTTCCGGGATGGTGGGGGGTGCTGAGAAAAGGGGATGTTGTAACCTCCGGCAATGATCCGGAGCACCCATCGGTTCTGGGTGATATTCTCCCAGGCCTTTAGGTGCCTCGAAAAACGACCCCTGACTGGCTCCGGAGCAGCGCAGTCAGGCAATCCTTCAGGGATGCTGGAAGGTTGAGGAGCCACGAAAGGACTCGCGGTCTCCAGTGTTGCGGGGACCCCTGCCGCCTCTGGGACGGCGTCTTCCTGAAAAATTCCTCCCCTCCCCTGCCTCTAGAAGGGGGATAATCCTGCTGTGAGGGGTAAGTCTTCTGAGATTTGCGGAACCACATTTTCCCCCCTCTTCTAGCCTTGGGATAAGGCCGGAAGGGAGTGGAAAACCGTGCCCCTACGGCAGTCAAAGTCTTACCCTCTTGTTCACAGCGGGTCAAGGTGTCCTTTACCTTGGGTCCAAACAGGGAGGACCCATCAAAGGGAGCGTCGGCAAAGGAAGACTTGAAGACCTCTGCAAAATGACACAGGCGGAGCCAGGCCTGTCTCCGTAGAGCAACACCTGTACCCGCCTCTCTACTCGCCCCCTCGGCCGCATATGAAATGAGCCTCATGGACGAGTTCGATATAGATGACAGGGTAGCCAACTGAGAGCTAACCGTCTGGGCCAACTGCTCAGGTAGGTTACCAGAGAGGGTATCTGAAAGCTCCTTGACCAGATCCCTCTGAAGTCTGGTGAAGTGCGTCAGGTAATTCAGAGACCTTAAAGTAAAGGCTGCTGAAGTAAGGGTGCGCTTGCCGTACCGATCCATACTCCTGGACTCTATTAGGAGGATGGATGGACGTCGAAGCCTCTGCCACATCTTGCTGGGTAGCAGATGCCACCACCAGGGCATCTACGGCCACACCTTTAGATAAGAATTCCTTTTCAGGGGGGGCTGACAGAAATTTATTCGGGCGAGCTGGCACTGGTTCCAGAGAATCCGGGTGCTCCCACGCCCTTCGAGAGATCAAATCCAGGAGCTCATCGAAGGGCGGAGACACCCAGGAGGCGGAAGGCTGAGCCCCGAAGGCCTTGAGGAAGACCGACTCCTCAGCAGAAGGGGGTTTGGACTGCCAGTCGCCTCGTTGCTTGAGGATTTCTAAGATGTCCACAAAGGAGACATCATCCGAGGACGACTTGGGGGACCCCTCCGCATCATCGAGGTCGGTGTCTGATGTGAGAGACTCATCAGGCGGGTCGACGTGCTTCCTCTTACACTGTCTCTTCCTGGGAGGTTCCTCCGAAGAAGCCTCGGAAGGACCCCCAGGAAGGGAGGAATCCCCAATGGGGGTGACCTCAGGCCCCAGGGCTCTGCTGTCTTGAGACAGGGGGACAACAAAGGAACTAGTCTCCATGCCAAGGGAAGGTGCCGGAGAGATGGTGGAGGTAGCCAAGGAAGATTTGGCCAAAGCACTCCTCATGGCCCTGAAGGCCGGACCCCCCCCCCCGAGTCCTGGGAAGGTCCGACCCCCGAGGCCACAACAGTAGACGGCACTCCCGCAGCCGATGCACTGAGAGGGAGGCTCGGGACTGAAAGCATCGGACCCGAAACATCACCCCCGGGGCCAACAGAGGAGGTCCATGTACCGAACTCCGACCTGAAGGTCGGGGTTGGAGTAAGGGTCGGAGCCGACCCGAGAACCTCCACTGGCTCCAACAGCACAGACTCCAACGGCGCCGAGGCTGTTGGAGGAGGAACCAATACCACAGGGTGGACGATCGGCTCCGAAGCCGACTGGGCTGGAGCCGAGACTAATTTTTGGAAAACTGGAGACTGGAACAGCCTTTGCAGCACCCTGTCTATATCTGAATCGGACATCCTCGAAGACCGAGAAGAGACCGATCGGGCCGGAGTTGACTTCTCCGCCGGTTCCGAAAGACTGGGGGACCGGCTCCGAATAGTCTCGAGTAATATCGGCGCCGAGGGAGATTCAACCAGTACAGCAATCTCCCTCGGAGCCGACAGGGACTTCGGCGCCGAGGTAGAAGAGTCTGAGCGAGCGACCTTTCTTGGCTCCGAAACCAATGGAGCCGGAGAAGGTGACCCACCTCTCGATGCTCGAGCACTCGGCTCCGACAGAGGAGTCGAGGCTGGAGGCATCGAGGCAGACCGTTCCGACCTCGGCTCCGAAGTCCGTGGAGCCGACGGAGAAGCCTGCCTTGATTTCTTTGCTGTCGGCTCCGACTGACTGGTCGGAGCCGAAGACCTCTTCTTTTTGGAAGGAGAGGGAGAAGAAGATAAAGTCTCTTCAAAAGAAGGGGTGATAAGCCCTTTCAATATTAATTTGTTTTTCCTCTCTTGGAGGACACGTGAAGAAAAAGCGTGGCATACACTGCACGACTCTTGAAGGTGTTTGGGGCCTAAACAATAAACACACAGAGAGTGATCATCCGTGATTGACATTTTGTACCCACACTTGGTACACTTCTTAAAGCCCGAAGGCCTATGTTCCTTCGACATATCACAAATACACACAAAAATCAAGGTTACTGAGAACACAGAAAAGCCTAATCCTTCTAACTTAAACAGGATAGGCCAACAACTCACACAGGCGAAAAAAGTTGTAACACAGCTCTAGCAGAGCGCGAGGGCAAGGCCCCTCTAACTAAAACAGAACCTCGACGTGTAGACAAATACCAGACACAAAAAATTTTGTAACAAAAAGGACCTTAAGAATGTCCAAAATAGAGCGTGAGGGAATCCCTACTAAATTAAGCGGGAACCTAACGCTAACAACAATCCACACAAACTCAAACTCACACAAACTCTACAAAAAACGTTTAGTAGCTGTTAAAACAGCTTTTGGTTGAAAATTTATCAAAATTCTGACAGGAAATTAGTCAGTAAAGAGTACTTAGCCCAGCCAAGTCGAGACCACGTCTATTGCTGTCAAGCGGCAAACGAGATCTGGGAAGTAGTGGTGGTGCATCCTGGGATGTAGAATAGCTCAGCCAATTAGAGACTTCGCTCTATAGTATAGCGTGCCGAGTCGGAGCAGAGGATCGGCTCCGAACCCATCAGTACAGAATGTAGGCGAGATAGGATCACATAACATCTATTTTTTGATATTATAGGTAAAAATGACTCACGGAGAGTTAATGTCCCAGTGCCCACCAGCAATCCAAGCAATAATAATAATAGAACAACAGGATACTGGAACATAGCTAGATATCCAAATAACTTTTTATACTTCATTCGTAGTGGATGCCTATTTGGATATCTAGCTGTGTGTTGTTCCAGTATACTGTTGTTCTACTATTATTATTATAACTATTTTTGATAACTTCAGAGCAGAAACACTTTTAGCATAATGACTTATGCAACACAAGGCTGAAAGGGTCACCAAATTTAGGGAACCTACAAAAAAAATAACAAGAGATCCTATACAGGTTTTAGAGTTATTCAGGAAATTTTATGAACATTTGTATAAGCACAGTAATGTAAAAAAAAAAAAAAAGTACAAATGGAAATATTTATTGAAGATTTAATTATGCCAGTGTTAGAGATAGATGAGGCTCAACAACTAACAGTTAAGATAGGAGCTGATGACAGAAAAACTGTGATGAATAATCAATTTTCAAGAAAGCCTCCAAAAACAGATAGTATTCTCGTGGAAGTTTGGACATTATGAGGGAAGCAACTGATAAAGGTCTGGAAGATTTTAACAGTATCTGAAAAGGAAGGAAGCACCAACATCTTGGAAGAAAGCTATGGTGGCTGTGCTACCTAAAGATGACAAAGACCATTCAAACCTTGCTTCACATAGACCCATTTCAATTTTAAACTATAAGTGTTTATGTTTATAATAGCTAAAAAAATGGCAAAGGTGTTGCCAAAATTGATAAGATATCATCAGTGTGGTTTTGTGGAGGGGAAACAAACATATGACAACACTGATAGAAAAATAATGATCCAGAGTGAAGCAGAAAATAAGAAAATACCATTGTTGTTTGTGGATCTTGATGCAGAAAAAGCATTTGACAGAGTAACCTGGGATTTTATGATTAGGCCATTGGAAGCATCTGTATTCTCTGACACAATAATAAGATTAATTAGAAGGATATACAAAGGATCACAGGCAAGATTTAAAGTGGCAGGGTTCCTCTCAAATAAGCTCAGTTTGAACAGAAGAACCAGGCGAGGGTATCCTCTTTCCCCTTTATTATTTGCTTTATATTTATAGCCACTGTCAAGAGAAAACAAGGGACTCAGAAATACAAGGATATAACTGGTACAGTAATCAAGAAAAATTGGTTTCATTTGCAGATGATATTATTTTGTACCTTATAAATCCAGAAAAGGACATCTCAGCTTTGCGGAACATTATGAGACAGTTTCAAGTCTTTTTGGGATATAAAATTAATGAAGATAAAACAAAGGGTATAGCCATAAATGTGCACCCACACACAAATTGGTTCAGCAATACCCATATAAGATGAAGGATTTAGGAGAATGGATTAGAGAAACTTCTGTTATTGCAGCTAAGGATATGTGGAAAGAGATATCCAAACTTAGAACCAAAAAAGTGTCAAAACCAAAATGCAGCACTGGAACAAGAAACAAAATGCAAAGTGGTGGAATATAGTTTTAATCCAAATGAACATTTAAGCGCTTTTGTCAGGTTATAACAAAAAAACTTCATCAGAACGATAAATTACAAAACCATTACAGTTTAAGTAGCCCTCCTGCTCTACATCACATGACAAAAAACAGCCACCCACAATAAGTAAAAATTCAAAAACAATATTAATTACATACTCAAGTTGAGGTTTAAAATAAAAACAACCATATAAATTCTAAAAAATGAAAACGTGTACGTATATATGCACATATATCCTTACTACCTAAAGATTCTTGTAGGATTAAACTACTAGAGAGTTTTTTTATTTTATTTTTAAACCTCAAATTGAGTATGTAATTAATATTAATGTTTCTGATTTTTTTTTACTTAAGGTTGGCTGTTTTATGTCATGCGATGGGACAAGTGAACGACCAGTTCTACTATAGAGTTTTTAATTGAGTCTAGAACAGAAAGTGCTGTTAAAGAGTGAAAATGAATATATTGCAAGACAACTACAAAAATCAAACAGGTCAGAAAAGATGGGGAAAAGAGAACCAAAATGCAAATTACACCGAAACAATAGGCAGAAATGTGTAGGACTCCAAAGAACACAGCAAAGTCTAGGGCATTTAGGATTTTTTTCAAGGGAGTGTTTGCACAAGTATTTTTATACCCCAAGCAGACTTCAGAGGGTTTTCCTCAGGTAGACAGCAAATGCTGGAGATGTTATGAAGACAAACGTAACAAAGAACATGTTTTATTTCGGGGGGGGGGGGGTGTAATAAGTTAGCAGATTTCAAAAATTCCTTACCAAATACTCTGACAGAAATGTTGAGGGAAAAAAAGACAGTAACTAAGGAAATGATACTTTTGATCTGGGATTTTGGATTTAAATTGCCTAAAAATTGTAAGCATTAAGTATATTGCTATTAGCTGCCACAACTGCAAATATTGTAAGATGGAACTCAAAATCTAAACCAACAGTAATGGAAGTTTTGAATACTGTAAAGGAGCTAAAATAACTGAAGGTGAAATCTTTACAAAAGGAAATAAGCAATTTTTATAGAAGTAAACAGAATCTGGGAGAACAACACTGGCAAAATAATGCTCATGAGGATGAGTAAGGTTTAAGGGAAGGTAGAAATTGAGCAATTTAAGAATTGCTGGAGTGAATGAAAATTCACGTTTCGACTGCAATATTTTAATTGCTAATAACCTTTTAATAATTCCTGTTATTTCTCTTCATATCATTTTTCTCTCTCATATTTCTACCATATTTTTAATTTCCATTTTATACCCCTCCCTGGCCATTCCTTCTGAAGAAAATTGTAATTTCCCCAATAACTCTATCTTTGTCTTTATTGGTCACTCCACGACAAGTACAAGTATGACTCAGTCATTGTCCATGTGGGTCTGAATGACCCCCGAGACTCGCCTCCTTGGACTACATGGAAAGAGACATGGTAGAGCTCTTGGATTATGTGGTCCAGGCAGGTATGACCCTAGCCCTGAGCAGTACCTTCACCCAGAATGACACCATAGTAAAAACAAAAAATGATGGACCAACTGACTAAGTTTCTGGTGTCATTCTAAGGGGATCCAGTATCTGTCTGCTCGGGATGACATGACTGACAGACCTCCAGGTCACAGCCTGCTATAGGTCCCCAATCATGTCTTTAGACTCTCACTCCACATTCCTAAGCATCCTGAAATCTATCAAGGTCCAAACCAACACTCTCATACTAGGAGACTTCAACTACCCCTCCCATCAACTGGGAAAACTACTCAAGCACCAATACACTGGCCCAACGCTTCCTGGAATTCATCAATTCCAATGCTCTGGACCAGCTAATTCTGACCCCCACTAGAGGAAGCAACATCCTTGACCTGGCTATTACTAACATGGGTGACCGTTGCTCTACACCAGTAGGCAATCCCTCCCTGGTCAGATCTGACCATAAACTAATCACCATGGAAATCTACATCTCACTCACACCCCCTGCAAAGGTAACAAGCTTGAAAAACTTCTCCAAAGCTGACTTTGGGCTCCTAAAAACAGATGTGGCTAACTTCACAGCACCAATGCCAATGGAAAATAGCTGCATGACTGGCAAATCATACACCTGTAGCACTGTATGAACATGTACATAAATGCATGGAACTAGCCATACCAAACAGACCCAAGACCCTCTCTTCCAAAAAAGGAAGCCAATCTGGTGGTCCCCTGCCATTAATAAACTCTAAAACAGAAGGAAGAAACTGTTGCAGAAAAAGACGAAGTCTCAAGACTGGAAAAACTCCCTTATTAGCCTCAACAAAAATTTGAGATCCCTCATCAAATTCTCTAAAGCCAGCTATGAAGGCAGAATTGTGGCAGACACTAATAACAATCACAAATCCTTCTATAGTTATATCAAAAACCTCCACGGCAATACCCAGATATGCTCTGAGTTACTGCACAATGGTACCTCCTATACTGAGCCAACAGATATTGCCAACATACTGACAGATTCAGTACCAACTTTACCCCCCCCCCCCCCAAAAGGACCAATCACAATACCGGAAAAATGCCAGGCACCCAGCATTACTGAAGCACAGGTTAAAGCTGCATCGTCCAAGGCCAAAAATACTGATTCCATGGGACCCGATAATATCCCTGGCTGTGTTTTACATGAACTACAAAGTGAACTGGCACCACATCTGTGTGGCCTGTTCAGTCACAGCCTCATCTCAGGCTTTGCCCCTACCAAATGGCGCACTGCTACAGTCATCCCTCTCCATGAAGAGGGAGCAAATACAGACCCTGGGAATCATCACCCCATTAGCCTGACGAATCTGATATGTAAAGCTATGGAGCGCATCATCATGGACCTGATTAACAAAGATATAGGAAACTCTAGATCCCATGCAATTTGGCTTTGTGAAAGGGAGATCATGCCTGTTCAACATGGTTGACTTCTTTGAGTCAGTCACCAGGGCTGTGGATGAAGGTAAGGCAGTGCATACAGCCTACCTCTATCTGGCCAAGGCCTTTGATACCATTCCTCACTCAGGAATTATTGATAAACTCAACAAACTAGGCATCAACTAGGTGGGTTGCAAATTGGCTCACAGACAGAAGAGACAGTGCGATAGCAGTAGACTCCAAGTCAGACTGCTGACCAGTCACAAATGGAGTCCCACAGCGATCAGTCCTGGGTCCTCTCCTGTTCGGCATCTACTTCTCAAAAGTCCAGGCCAGCACAAAGGGACTCTGGCTGACCAAGTTCGCAGACGACTGCAAGCTGGGAGCCATTATTAACTCCCTAAGTGATGCAGACGTCCTACAGAAAGGCCTCACTGAGACCAATGACTGGTGCTGAAACCATGGCCTTAAGTTTAATGCCAAAAAATGTGTCATCCCCTTTGGTAAAAACTCAGTTCCCACTAATTACCAGATCAATGGGAGCACAGTGAACACTGAAGATGTTATAAGAGATCTGGGGACGCAGGTTGACAGCAACCTCTCCTTCGACCACCCCATTGCCACTGTGGTCAGAAAAGTACAGTTGTGTACCTACCATAAATGTAGATGTTCGAGTGAATTCACTGTTGCAGTCATTACTCTTGGGTTATCCTGCTGACAGGCTACCCGCAGTCGGCCTGAATTCCAAAGTCTTGGTCTGGCATCGGTTGCTGTCGCCTCTTTCCTGATGTCAGTGCGCCATGGGTATAAAAGATGCAGCCGATGCCATTTTCTTCAGTTTTTCTTGCCTCAGCTGTCAGGTGCCCCCAAAAGGGCAGGCTAAATAGATTATGCCAATAAACATGCATGCACTAAAGTAAACATTTCCTTCATCTACAAGTAAAAACACCACATAGGTTGTATAGAATAGAGAACTACAGATAAGACCCAGCAAATGAAAGGGGGATGGTGGGAGGGTAACCTGGACTGCAACAGTGAATACACTCAAACATCTACATTTACGGTAGGTACACAACTGTACTATGTTCATCGTGTTTCACTGCTGCAGTCATTATTCCTGGGTTGAATCCCAAAGCTGAGGATGGGTGGCTGGGCTAAACAGGATTAGGAGAGGCTATGAGGCCCTGCAGAACTGCGGTGGCAAAGCCTGCTCTGGATTTAGAGTAGAGAGGTAAGTGGTAGTGCTTTGTAAAAGTGTGATCTGAACTCCAAGTTGCAGCCTCTAAAATGTCTTTGGTTGGTACTCCACTGAGGAAGGCTGTTGAAGTGGCTGCTGCTCTGGCAGAATGTGGCCTAATGCCCTTAGGCACTAATTTGCCATGCTGTGAGTAGCAGAAACGAATGCAATGGCCTATCCATTTTGAAATAGTATGTTTTGAGATGGCCTTTCCTTGTGATTTTGCAGCATATGCCACTAAAAGTTGCTCAGTCTTTCTGAAAGCTTTAGTTCTGTCCAAGTAGAAGCGTAGCTGTCTGCGTATGTCCAAAGAATGCAGAAGTCTCTCACCCTTGTTCTGTGGGTTTGGATAAAAGGTAGGCAAGTGAATGGTTTGGTTAAGGGCCACACTGGACACCACCTTAGGCATAAATGTAGGGTTCGTCCTCAGAGAAACCCTGTCTGGATGGAAAATGATAAAAGGTTTCACAGCCAGGAGTGCCTGTAACTCAGGGACTCGTCTTGCGAAGGTTATTGCTAGGAGCAGAGCTGTCTTCCAGGATAAGAATTTTATATCAGCTGTTGAGGCTGGCTCAAAAGGAGGCAGTGTGAGTTTTTCCAAGACATAATTGAGGTCCCATGCAGGTATTGGTGCTCTCCTTGGAGGTCTTATGTTTTTGGCCCCTCTGAGGTACTGCCTTATTAAAGGATGAGAAAAGATAGGTGATTCCATATTGTAATGGGCTGAAATGGCAGAGGCATGAATCTTAATTGATGAAAAGGACAGGCCTTAGTCCAGCATCTCAGTTAAATATTGTAAAATCTGAGGAATATTTGGTACAAACGTGTCAATTCCTTGTTCCCGGTTCCAAGCACAGAATCTCTTCCATCTTTCTGCATAAGATTTTCTGGTACTGGGCCTCCAAGATAACATCCATTACAGCTTTGGAAAGAGGAGTGTTCTGAATGGCTACATTATCCGCCATGCTGGCAGATTTAAGGTCCTGAGTTGGCTGTGCAGGATCGGATTGTTTTGTTGGGTCAGTAAGTGAGACGTTTGAGGCAATGTCCAGGATGGACCTTGAGACAAGTTCTTTAGGATTGGGTACCAGTGCTGGCTGGCCAGTCTGGGGCAATCAGTATCATTTTTGGCTTCTCTTGTCTGACCTTTAGGAGTACCTTGGGGAGGAGAGGCAGTGGAGGAAAGGCATATACTGTTAGATTTTTCCAGCTGAAGGATAGGGCATCCACTTTCCATGCTTGCTTGTGATAAATCCTTGTGCAGAATCTCCGTAGTTAGCAGTTGTGAGGGGAGGCAAATAGATCTATGTCTGGGCATCCCCATTTCCTTGTTATCATGCTGAAGACTTGTGGATCCAGTTTCCACTCGTGAGGATCTATGAGGTTTCTCCTTAGTTCGTCTGCCAGAGTATTTATTTTTCCTGGCAGGAATTGTGCTTGCAGGTGAATTAAGTCAATGCTGTGTCCCACAAAGTCATGGCTTGTCTGCAGAGGGGGTAGGAATGTGTGCCTCCCTGCTTATGTACCACATGACTAATACTGTCCGTCTTTATCAGTAGTTGTCCTGGATGAAGTAGATCCTTGAAAGCTGTCAGGGTATTCTGAACAGCTAGCATCTCTTTTTGATTGATATGAAGATGTATCTGGCTTGCGGGCTATGTGCCCTGAATACATTTTCCTGCCATGTGGGCCCCCCAGGCATAATCTGATGCATCCGTTGTTAGTGTCTGGCTGGCTGTGGGTAAAGTGAATGGCTGACCCTTGTTGCGGTGACAGGCCTGTGCCCACCATCGAAACTCCTGTTGTAGGCAGGGAATGAGGGTAATTAATGTTTCCAGGCTGTAGCAATGTTGAATCTAAACAATTTTTGATACCATTGTAGTTTCCTCATATGCAGTCTGGAATATGAAATTAGCATAATGCAGGATGCCATGAAGCCCAAAGCCTGCAGAATTTTTCTTGCAGATAACTGGGTCTTTGTTGCCAACATTTTGAAGTAAGAAGTCAGTTGCCTTTGTTTGTCTGGCGTGAGATAAGCCATCTGGGCAGTAGTATTTAAGCTTGCACCCAGGAATATTATCTCTTGAGAGGGTACTAGTTTTGACTTCTTTTCGTTTACTATGCACCCTAGGCAGATTAGTAATCTTTTTACAAACGCCAGATGCTTTAGTAGAATGTCTTTGTTCTCTGCTTGAATACGGCAGTCGTCCAAGTAAGAATATATTTGAATTCCTCTGTCTGCAAAATGCAATTACTGGTGCCAGGCATTTTGTGAAGACCCTGGGCGCAGTAGATAAGCCAAAGGGCAGTGCAGAGAATTGGCAGTACACTGAGACAGCTATGAATCTGAGGCATCTTCTGCAAGATTGTCTAATTGGGACATGCAGGTATGCCTCTTAGATCCAAAGTTACAAGCCAAGCCTTCTTGCCCAGCATGGGCAGTAGCTGCTGCAGAGTCAACATTTTGAATTTTGGAATGCCCAGAAATGTGTTTAGAATAGACAGGTCCCATATTGGTCTCCAGGCTTTGTCCTTTCTGGGCACCAAGAAAAGTCTTGAGTAAAATCCTTGTCCCTGCTCCTGTTGTGGTACCCGCTGAATGGCCCTCATGTCCATGAGGGATGAAACTTGTTTTTGTGCCTCTGCCCATTGATTGTGTGGCAGGTCTGGCATACCTTTTGCCCTTGGCAGGGTGTGAAAGTGGAACCTGTAGCCCTGAGACACTGTGTTCAAGACCCATTTGTCCTGGGTAATCATGTGCCAATTTGGTGAAAAAGTGCTACTTTTCCCCCTAAGGGGGCTGCCAAAATATAAGTGCTTGGTTCTGGCAGAGGAAAGTCATTGGGACCGTTTCCTGTATGGTTGTGATTTGTCTTCTCCGCTTTTGGAGGTAGAAGCACCCCACTGTTTAGGCCTGTATGAGCCTTGGGTCTAGGATCTGCCTCTGGGGCGTCTGTATCTGCCTCTCTGTGGCCTGTCTGACACTGGAAAGGACCAATTCTTTGTAGGCCAGTTCCTGCTAAATATGAGTGGCTGTACCTGTAGGAAATCCTTAACTGTCTGCATGGATTTCGCTTTATCCTCCATTTTCTTCAACACCTCCTCTGCCTGAACACCAAACAAAGTATGCTGTAATGGAGCATCCAATAATTTTGCTTTAACATGATCAGGCAGATTCCGTTTCTTTAACTAAGCATGCCTTCTAATGATAGAACCCGTAACAGCGGCCCTGCAAGGGCTCTCCAGTGAATCAAAACCACATTGCAAAGTATGCTTTCCCACTTGTTCAGCTGCATGCAATAAATCCTGCATTTCCTTGTTATCAGAACATTCAGAATTTGTCAACATTTTCTGTTTAAGCAGTGACATTAAGTATTGCTGATATTTAAGCATTTGAAACTGACAATTTAAAGCCCTTACAGCCAAGGTAGCAGAAGTGTAAACTTATTTCCCCCATCTGTCCAGTGCCCTAGAATCCCTATCAGAGGGGGCAGGGGTTTTTTGCAGTGGAAGCCTTGACCCCTTTGGGACCCTGAGAAATAGTTTCTGGGTCAGCAGCAGTGTTTTTATATAGAAATTTATGAGAGTCTGGAACCCTGTAGTATCCGTCTGGCTTAGCAGGTGCAGGGGGTAAAGAGTCAGGAGTCAGGCAGGACTCTGAAAATACATCATCTACAATGTCTAGAACAGGTGGAATAGCAAGAGGTCTGTGCTGAGGTAGTAAAAGAAAGTCTCTGAGTCTTTTCTTAGATTCTGAGTAATCTTGGATCTCCCAGTGAAAATGCTCCCTCATGGTATGCAGGGTTTCCCCAAAAGAGTAATCCTCAGGAGGAGAGGTTGAAGGAATAGATTCTTCAGCATCAGAATCCTCACAGGGAGGAAGAGAGTATCCCTGTTCAGAAGAGGAATCAGAGGATACTGAAACCTGATCTGAAGAGTCATATTCTGTCTCTTGCATAGGCCACTTATCAGGAGGGGGAATGGGAACCCCCTGATCAAAGTAATTAGGTCTTCGGCCATCTTAAGCATCTGTTTCTTAGGCATGGGAGTCTGTCCAGGAGAATGCTGCACTTGTTTCTTTGTCTTTAAAGCTGTTTTAGTCTTTGAAGCTGAAGCTGGCTTGACATATAATTGTGTATGTCTGAAAACACCCTCAGAAGCCGATGCCTGCTCAGTGGCTCCGGACCCATCTGAGGGAATAGTTACCGCGAGTCCAATACCTTGAGTATCCACAGGCCTAGTCGGCTCCACGTGGGAGTCGGAAGCGGCCTGTGGCTCTGAGATAGCAGGCGTCAGGGGCTGCGAAAGCGCCTCACTGAGAACCGGTGACTGGCCTAGTGGGGGCCTCGTCGGTTTTGTACCTCGGATGCCTGTCCTTTTCCTTGCGTTTTTTATAAACTCTGGTCGTCAGCTGTTCCGACAGCATTATATAATTAAACCTTCGGCCAAAGTAATGAAAGGCAAAATCATACCGAAGCTTAATAGTGCGTTGGTTAAATCTAGCACAAAACCGACAGCTAGCAAGGTCGTGATCAGGGCCTAGGCAAGGAATACAGGAAGAATGAAAATCCTTATGAGGTATTTGCTTCCCACAAGAAATACAACTGTTAACTTTTTCTGACATTGGTCTGGAGCAAGAAAAAAAGCTTCCCCAAAGAGGTACTTAGCTTTAATGAAGACTTTGGATCTGAAATTAGATTTTGAAAATCTCAGGAGTCAGCCGACCGCCACTTGCGAACTGCTTTTGCTTCGGGCACCACGCGCCAAGAAAGACTGAAGAAAATGGCGTCGGCTGCATCTTTTATACCCCGGCGCACTGACGTCAGGCAACCGACGCCGGACCAAGACTTTGGAATTCAGGCCGACTGTGGGTAGCCTGCCAGCAGGATAACCCAAGACTAATGACTGCAACAGTGAAACATGATGAACATGTCCTATGTGGTACATCTCATTTCCAACGGTTTTGCACAGAGAAAGAAAGAGGTCATCTCTCTCTCTACTTTTCCCTCATTAGACCAATTATTGAGTATAATGCCCCATTTGGCATGTACCTCACTAGACACCTGCAACAGCTGGAGAGGCCACAGACGTACCTCACGAAGAGGATCCTAGACATTAAACACATGTCCTACACAGACAGACTCAACAGACTCCAGCTATTCTCAGTCTCATATCGCCAACTTGCAGGCGATCTTTACTTAACTTATAAAGCCATGTCTGACCCAGCTCTGTTAGAAATGCTACATCTAAAGAAATCCCAATCCCTCCGCACCACACACTCCACAGACCTCAACCTCATTACCACAATCAACAGAACATGCTGGAGGGACAGGTTCCTCACCCAGAGACTGCCCACGCTCTGAAATAGACTCCCATACATGTCAAACAGAGCACCTCACTGTCCCTTCTTCAAGAGAAATCTTGATGAGTGGATGGTTAATAGAAAGTTCACCCCGGGGGTCAGTCCAATGGCTCTACTTGAAAGAGGCACTGGGAACTAACGTCGGGCAGCAGAATGCCAGGACACTTCTATGGGATAGGCTTGTAAAAGCTCCAAGGCCATTAGCCTAGTACACACCCATGAATCTATTGTTCCACCATCTGAAAGAGTTACTGGACTTCAAAGCTTTCAATTAAATACCCAAGCTCCTGATAAATATACTTTCTATTCAGTTTAACACAATTATTAGGGTAGCCACCTATCAGTTTTTTTTTTGTTGTTGTTGAACGATGCAGAAATCTGAAAAAAAAATGTATAAATTCCAGTATTCTGTAAAAAAAAAAAAAAAGACTGAGTTTGTTAAATCTGCCATTCTACTATGATTTTACTTAAGAAAAGCATCCCTAATCCGATGCAATTACATCAGGAACCAGGAAAACAGGATGTTCTTCCTCCCCCTAATGTGCCTATGATGTCATGAAAGAGGAATGGAGTAAGGGAAGGATATAGGCAGAGTTATGGAAGGTCCAAGGGGTGTGACTTTGCTCTAGTTTCAACCACGAGTGGCAACTCAACCAGTTACTGTACCCTGGGGAATAATATAAATTCTGTCTGGGTTCCTGCTAGAAAGTTCATATCTTCCATTCCATTTATCATCATACATTTCTTCAAAAAATCTATCCTCCTTTGCTATATTTTCCCTTTTAGATCCCCCAGATACATTTTTGCTATTGCAGCTTTTGTTCCAGTCCCCACCAATGAATAATCCCTGCTGAAAGCTTTCTCATAACGGTCAAGTGCTTTAATAGTAGTTTTAGGTGGAATATAAATACATGGTGGGGCAATCTTCCCTCCTTGCCAATGCCCACCTATTGCTACAACCACAAATCTGCCATCACCATCTTTCTTCTCTTCTGTCACTACTGGAGCCTCTCCTGCAAACAGTATTAATACTCCTTTCCTTGGTGCCGTTTACTCTGCAGAATATCCATTCAGAAATCCTTTGCCAAATTCACATGCTCATTTTAATCTAAGTGGATCTCCTGTTAAAATTCATATTTGCAACCTACACTTCTTAATATAATTCAGTACTCTTCTTGTCCACACAAACAATGACATTCTTATTTCATGATGCAAGCGATAATGCAGTCATTTTGATAAGAAGCTATTACTTCTACATATTTGACAAAGACAACTTTTGGAATATGCTTGCAGCTTGCCAACACACACATTAATGTTTGGCAGACTGATGTTATAAGTATGTGAGGCTTCTTATCTCAAAACCCGTGCTGCATTCCCCAGATTTTTCACTTCAGTCAAGAAAAAAAATGAAGAAAATGAAGCACATTTTCAGTTTTAAGCTTCACTCCTTTTACCTCACAGCAAGCACACAAAACTATATAGACTTCCTAAAAAGAGAAATGACCCTTCCATATAGGGGCAACTGTCCCAAACAGACATGTGTACCCTCAGGCTTAATCTACTCTAATGTTAGGTTTAATCATGGTGGTCTGTGCTCCCTCTTTTTTTTTTGCAGGGGAAAAATCCATTTTTGTCCCATCTCTAGTTGCCTCCCAGATACGAAAAACGTGCATGCCCTCAGTTAACCGTTTTTTAGACTTAAGACCATTAGCTACCCAAAATGAATAACCTAGACTGTGCCCGTTATGTCTTACACTGGAGTGCCTAAATGTTGTGAGGAATGCTTCTACTTGCAAAAATATTCCCTTCAATGTAAAAAGAGAAATGACAAACACCAAAGTTTAATCCAACAAAACAAAACTAGAAAAAAATCTATTCTTTTGTTCTTTCAAACCACTATGCTTTTGTCTGTTCATATACAGACTTCTTCAAACGCTTACTATCAAATAAAACTCAACTCACAAAATAGTTATAACAAAAAACCCCAAAAAACATGGCATTATATAAAACAAATCCAATCATGTCTCCTCTTTGAAATAAATTCTTGTACTTGGTCATAAGCCACTGTTTATTTAAAACACATTTAAATTAATATGGTTACATTAATTTTAAATAGCAAAAATAAAATGCCATCCTATTTTATGAGTAGAGTTTTACGTGCTAGTCAGATTCTGAAGTCATCTGCATGTGAACAGACAAACGCTCAATAATGTTGGTATGAGGGAGCAAAATGGTGGATTTTGGAATTTTTCTTGTTTTTATTCCCTTCAATATACTGGCAGACTTCATTTATTTTAACTGAACTGTTTGCCAGGTCCCTTTTAAGTACTACTTAGACTGCTTCTCATACAAATGTCTCTAGTTCATAGTTCAGACATTTCCTGATTAATTCACACAAAACGACTAAACCAGTGAAAATGTCTATCTTTTAATGACATCACAAAATCTCTAGAGCCTTGGCAATCAGCCTTCCAGGAGATACCAGTAAAAAACACACCTTATATAACATCAATTAAATCATAAAACAATTATTCAATAAAATTAAACACAATTATTACATAAGAGATATTTCCAGTGGCATTCCTGATTCAAGCCAGCAGGTGTCATAGTATTATATTTTAAAATAAGTTTCTTTACACAACAACTGGTTTTTTTAAACAAGTAGCATCACCAGCTTTGACTTGTTCCAAAATGCAACCTCTTAACTCTGTATATACTCCCCCATTCTCAGAATTACAATGACAAGCAATGGGACTGTCTTCTCTCCTATTTTTAATATCTCAAATGTATTCCTGAAATTTAACCCTAAAAGACCTCTTACTTTTACCAACATAAAAAAGACTGCAGAACACTTAAGTGCATACACTACCCCCATTGTAGTTCTGCCACTGGCCTAAATTTGAGACCATTAATTCTTTTGAAAAGCCTACTAATGTATGGGAAAACTGAACGAGTCTGTATCATATGTTCGAAGTTTGAAAACTTTGAACGTTAATTTATCGAAATTAAGTGTTGGAAGTTTCAAACATCGAACATATGATAAAAAAAGGGGGGAGCTTACCTGACTGGTGTAAGCAGAGCGGGCAAACCCGCCTGCACCCCCGACACCCCCTGCTCTTGAAATATACAAAATGCGAGATGACACTACAGTGCGGTAAAGGAAAATTTCCCTTTACTGCACTGTAGTGTGGGCTTGGAGTTGGTATATTTAAAGAGTGGGGGTTGTGGGGGGCGCAGCCCCCCATGTGGGTGGTGCAGTGGGACTTGCCCCCCTGCCTACAACAGTTTGTTTTGTTTCTTTTTTCCGTACGCATGTTCAAAGTTTTATAACTTCGAACGTTTAAATTCGATTTTATGTTCAAAGTTATAAAACTTCGAACATATGATATAGACCCAACTGAACAACCCCCCACATGCCCAGGTACCTAACCTATCCATAATATTACCAAAACCACACTAGGTGAAAAAAATGTTGCATGTACTAGCATGTGTCTCAAACTACGTCCCCTTTTAAAAGAGATTAAAGGAACATGCCATAAATTAGTAACTTTATGTCTTCCTTCCACAAGAAAAGACCAATAACACTTTACACTATCTATTATATCAGTAGACAGTACATTATAAGATGTCACAAAATACACTTTCCTATATTCCTCAGCATTAACACATTGGGGCATATTATTATTGTACCTTAATACGTGTCTCATTTTTACCTTTACAACATAGCCTTTCTAAGGCTTTTTTAATGATATCTGCACTATACCCTCTTTGTTTAAACATTCTATAAGAATTAAAAATTTCCTTTTCCAAAATTTCTGGTTTACTACATAGTCTACTGACCTTAGCAGTTCCCCATATGGGTGAAAATTAATGATATGGGCCGGATGGCAGCAACACCCATCTAAAAACTGGCCCCCATCACTAAATTTCCTATGTATAATTGTACTTATTCTTCCATTCATATTGCCTTCCATGATCAAATCCGGAAAACAACAGTGTTACCAATCTGCAGTCCCTCAAATTGAAAGCCAAACTGATTTGAATTCAACAATTTAACAAATCCCTGCACCAGCGATTTACCTCCTTTACACAAAACAATCAAATCATCCATAAACCTATAATAATGAACACTGTCTTAACAAATCTAGTCTATACAAAAAAACTATTTCAAAATACCCCATAACCAGGTTAGCATATATGGTAGCAAAGGGAGCTCCCATAGCTGTACCTTGAACTTGTTGATAACTCACCTGGTTAAACTCAAAAAAATTAAATTAAAATAAATAAGCTCAATAATATAACATGAAACAGGACTATCACCCAAAAAGAACCCAAGGGTCTCCACACCTAGTAATTGTTTAACATTAGTATACAGACTTTTAATATCTAAGGTGACCCAATAAAAATCTTCACCCCAGGACACAGATTTTATTTTTTTCTAAAAAATCACAAGAATCTTTGATATAGGAATCCAAAATTATTGCAAACTTAGTTAAATAACAATGCAGCATAATTTCTATATTATGTAAAAAATAGTTACTAACTGCTACTATTGGCCGCCCTGGGGGCGAAGTCAATTTTTTGTGGACCTTGTACAAACAATAACATTTTGCTAAAGTGCAATTATCCACATTAAATATGACCTCTACATCCTTTTTCAACAAATATCCAAGTCTGTAACCTCTCTGTAGAATGTCTTTAAAATTCTCCACAGCTTGTTCATAATCAGCAAACTTGATATCTTATAAACTTCACTTACATTAAAATGATCCATACACATTTTAAGGTGTAAAATACAATATTACAATTTTATTACCCTTATCAGAGGGCTTTATAAGTAATTCTTGACATTTACTCATATTTTGTAACATTTGCCATCCTTGTTTAGTTAAATTATAACAAAGCCTTTTTGTTTTTTTAAAAACTCATTAAAAATAATTTCTACTAAATAATGTACCGTTAATGAAAAATGAGATATTCCTTCACGTCTAAAAGGTGGAATAAAAGTACTTCTAACAGGTACCCTCATAGTGTCCAAATGACCATAAGCATCAACATAATTAACATTCATGTCAGAAAAAGAATCACAGGTACAGAAACTATCACTAGTATCTAAATCAACATCAACTTCACCATTTTCAACAGTTTCTGCAAACATTTCTCTTTCCCCAACTTCAAAAAAGTTACACACACGCTATTTATGTACTAACTGAAAAATTTCAGTCAGCACCACGTTTCCTAGGAAGTGCAGTTGGTACAAATTTCAAACCACACTGAAGCACTGCAATTTCACTATCATTCCAAACATGACCTGATAAATTCAAAATAGAATTTGCACAATTAGCACCTCTGCATTCGTGAAAATCTACTGCCAATCATTAGCAGACTGTAGTTCCGCTGTGGCGACCCCTAAAAGCTGAAAGACAACAACATCATCAGTAAGAGTATTCTGTAACGACGACAATATTTTACAGACATTAATACTTAGTCAGTTTTTGGAGGTTATCATACCTCGAATACTGTCTATCTCTATGACCCTCCGTATACCCTCTTTCCATAAAAGTCACGTTTGTTCCAAAAATTATTTTGCAAATATCCCGGTTCTTGTGGCCACAGCAATGGTGGATAACCTCCTTAATCCTCTTCTGATTCCCCCATGCTGATAACTACTTTTGATGATGCAAAAGAGACGCTCAACTTAGAATTAACTCCACCCGAGGGGCATCACTTCTGCTGGACATGATTATTGGATTATTTCTTAAAGGCATAGCCAGCATTATAATCACGGATGTCCCATTCTAATTTATTGATTTTTTTTTAATGTCATTTGAAGCTTCTTCCAACTTCACATTTAAATTACATAATATTTGATTAAACTACTCAGAGTTAAACTGTTCAGCCAAACCAACACAACAAGCTCCAATATCATCCTTCACTTTACGCTGTTTAACTAGGTCTCTCTCAATGAGAATATGTAGCCACTCAATAACACACTGAGAGAATAAAATCCACTTCTTTTCAAACAGCTTATCTACACAGCATCAGTTACATGAAACGGAGTAATAGGATATTTGACAAAATGAAGCCCTCTAGGTGTTGTATCAAGGTCAATCTATCACTGCAGGCTAAATATGTTTAAATGCAAAGAATTTTCTTTGTATAACAATTTTTTAAGAGAGTCTAAAATACCTCTGGCATCTTGAGGGATATTAGTTAAGTTCGGTTGACCCACACTCTAGAAGGGGTTAAGAGGTCTCTTCTTAGCCCCTTCCAACAGAATTCTTTCCCATGGTTTAGCAGTTTCAATAGTTCTAGAAGATGAATTACCTTCCAATGGTGATCTCTAGACTGCACCAAATATTGTTCCATGGTCCCCTGACCTTGTTGTAGCCCGTCCACATGAAATACCCAGGGTAACCGTATAAAAGAAGACTCACAGGCCATGGACATCCAAAACCACCAAGCACCAAGGAAGAAGACACAAAAGGACTAAACCACTGAAAACTTCTATCTTTTAATGAAATCATAAAATCTCTAGCCCCTCTGCAATCAGCCTTTCAGGAGATAATACCAGTAAGAACACACCTTATATATCATCAATTAAATCATAAAACAATTATTCAATAAAATCAAATAAAATGATTACATCACAAGAGATATTTCCATTTGCATTTCTGATTCAAGCCAGCAGGTGTCATGGTATTATATTACTTATTATATTACACTACTATTAAATACTAGATTTTTTAGACACTATGTTGTTCATTATTATAGGTTTACAGATGATTTGATTTTTTTTCTGTAAAGGAGCTAACTCTTTGATACAGGATTTTGTTAAATTGTTGAATTCAAATCAGTTTGGTTTTCAATTTGAGAGACTACAGAGTGGTAACTCAGCTGTTTTCTGGATTTGATCTTGGAAGGCCATATGAATGGAAAAATAAGTACAAATATACATAGGAAATTTAGTGATGGGGGCCAGTTTTTGGATGGGCGTAGCTGCCATCCGGCCCATATCATTAATTCTCTCCCATATAGGGAGCTGCTTTAAGTCAGCAGACTATGTAGTGAACCAGAAATTTTGGAAAAGGAAATTTTTAATTCTTGTAGAATGTTTAAACAAAGAGGGTATATTACAGATATTATTAAAAACGCCTTAGAAAGGCTATGTTGTAAAGGTAAAAGTGAGACATGTGTATTAAGATACAATAATAATATGCCCCAATGTGTTAATGCTGAAGGATATAGGAAAGTGTATTTTGTGATATCATATAATGTACTGTCTAATGATATAATAGTATAAATCATTATTGGCCTTTTCTTGTGGAAGGAAGACAAAGTTACTAATTTATGGCATGTTCCTTTGATCTCTTAAAAGGGGACACAGTTTGAGAGACATGCTAGTACATGCAACATTTTTTACACCTAGTGTGAGTTTTGCTAATATTATGGATAGGTTAGGTACCTGGGAATGTGGGGGTTGTTCAGTTTGCCCATACATTAGTAGGGTTTTTGAAAGAATTAATGGATGCAAATTTAGGCCAGTAGCAGAATATACGTGCAATACAATGGGGGTAGTATATGCACTTAAGTGTTCCTGCAATCTTTATGTGGTGAAAGTAAGAGGTCTTTTAGGGTTAGACTGCAGGAACACATTCGAGATATTAAAAATAAGAGAGAAGAAAGTCCCATTGCTTTTCATTTTAATTCTGTGTATGGGGGAGTATATACAGAGTTAAGAGATTGCATTTTGGAACAAGTCAAAGCTGCTACGTTACTTGTTTAAAAAACAAGTTGTTGTGTAAAGAAACTGTTTTTATTTTTAAATATAATACTATTAACACACCTGCTGGCTTAAATAATCAGGAATGCAACTGGAAATATCTTGTGACGCAATAATTTTATTTAATTTTATTGAATAACTGTTTTATGATTTAATTGATGTTGTTATATAAGGTGTGTTCTTTCTTACTGGTATCTTCTGGAAGGCTGATTGCCGAGGCGCTAGACATTTTGTGATTTCATTAAAAGAAGTTTTCACTGGTTTAGCCATTTTTGTGTATTCTTCCTTGGTGGTTTTGGATTTCCTGATTATCTGCACAGATGAGCTTCAGCTGTGAAGCTTTGCTGGTGGAAAGATAACCAGTTAATAGCTTTATAAATGCATGAAGTTCTTCTCAAATGATAGGTAAGAATAATTTTACATATTTTTTTCATTTTCTAGTCTGTTTGCAGACAACAAAAGAAAACTTGTCTGCAGCTCAAACCAAGAGCATTAGTCTACACATACACCTGTACAACACCATAAAACCATCAAAATTTAATACACTTGTATGATCAGTAGACTTCCACATTCCTCATTGGACTCCAAGATCATAATATATTCAGACTTATCTTGTTACAGCATAAACTCCAGACATATCACAGGTAAGAATGGGT
Source organism: Protopterus annectens (assembly GCF_019279795.1). Taxonomy (NCBI): domain Eukaryota; kingdom Metazoa; phylum Chordata; order Ceratodontiformes; family Protopteridae; genus Protopterus; species Protopterus annectens. The sequence goes on along the minus strand of NC_056747.1, from coordinate 369,444,003 downwards.
ACTGTATTACTTGAACATAACCATCATAAACAGCATTAACGGATATGACTCTTCCCCACATCACATTTAAAATACCTCTCCATACTCTACAAAACTTACTATACAATATAACAAGTAATGTATTTCAAGAAATTGATTACATACGTGCTGCTAAGAAAATGTGAACTTTTTTACTTACAGTTACATATTCAGTCCCTTCATTATCTTTCTATATATTAATGTCAAAATGGAAATTATGCTTTAGAGCAGACGTGTCCAACCTGCGGCCCTCAGAGGTCTTCCATGTGGCCCTCAACTTCTAAATGCAGCATCGACATACACATGCCCCAAAACACATTTTTGTTTTGTGTTTTTCGCTCCCGTGACCTGTAATGCTAATGTCAGTGTGTGCATGCACCAAAGCACCCTTCTAGTTTTGTTTTTGAGCCAAAAAAGGGTCAGTGTGTTTACGCCATTATTTTGCACCGAACAATCAGTGTGTGTTTGTGTTCTCGCTGAAGAGGGACTCATGTACAGATTTGCCGCTGTTGCCTTTGAAAGGGACAGCAATTACCTGTGTTAATAGGTAAGTACGGAGTGAGTGAGTGCATGCATGAAAGCAGAATTGTGTGTGTGAAAGTAGAAGAAGAGTGTGTGTGTGTGTATGTGTGTATATGTGTGCATGACAGAGAGAGATGCATGCACAAAGAGGCTAACAATGATCAGTCTACCTACTGAACACAAACAAGTTAGCTCACAAATACATCATACATTAAGAGCACACTTTCATTAAATTGTGGCTTTCCTGACAGGGAGAGTGTTGTATTGAACATGAACTTATACCTCTTAACTGTATGGATTTTCAAAGAGTGTCTGGATTTTTGCCTCATCTTCCAATTTGTGTCTTTTGCTTAGGAAATAAAAGTAGTCATCCAAGGTAATGCAGTTCCAGGGAGTAAGAATGAGACAGCACCCTAGGGTTAATGGGTCAGTAGTGGACTGACTATGTGGGACTGTAGTATATAAAATTGTATTGTTTTTTTCAGACAAACAAAAAAGCACCTAGTACTGTTTTTTCATTGGTGGGTTCTAAGCAGTGGTAGATTGGACAACAGTAAGCATAGCTTTGGCGGATCATCAATACTGGCAAATCAAGTGGGCACAATGTCATTTTTTAAATGTTGGGGATTTTAGTGTGTATGTGTGTGCTTATGTGTTAGGAGTGCTGCAACAGTAGACGATTATTAAAGACGGAGACTTACGGACTGTGGAGAATATGTTTCTTTGTTTCAAAACCTAATACTTGGGTACGCATGCCAGAAGTAGATTTTTTAAGACATAGCTTCTTGCCATTTACAGTGGATGGATATTTACATTTAATGGACAATGTATTAGCGTGGGTCTGTGGGGTTCTGAAGGATGCCAAGTCTACCACTGCCAATGTCTTGTAAAGTGACCTGGAAATGGATATTGGGATGTTACTGAAAAAATATAGTAAGTGGGCTTAGAAATATAGTTAAATTAAACAAAGTGTACTTTCACTTTACAGGCCATAATTTAATTTCTTTCAGGTAGTCCAGATACTGGTAGATTGTATACCATTAGACTTAATTAGGGAGAGCTGTCATTCTGGGGAAACAAGCAGCCCTAGTTTCAGTGAAAGCTCTGTGGTTGCTTGCAGGTAGGAAGTTGCAGGATGTTGATGCAATGTGTTTTATTTATTATTTTAATGCATTTGTCATTTCAAAGCACGGTTTTCTTTGATGCAAAAGAAGACAGGACTGAATGAGCCATATAATGTTTAACTGACAATAATGGGATAGAAAGATTATAAGTGATGTATAACGTTTGCAGCTACAGTTGTTTCAATGGTGTCTGTGATGCATAACTATTTTTGGGCCTGTGTTCCACTTTTATTTTTCGCTTTGTCCAGATTTCTTGCTCTAAGGTTGAGAGGTATGGTTCCATACTAAATCAGAAGTTGTATTTACCTTGGAAGACTTTTCGGCATAATTATGAAAAACAGAGCCTTTTTAATATCTCTGCTTATTTCCAATATAAACTGCCATGTAACCTTGCAAATAATCTTCTTATTAAGCTACTTTACTTAATTTAGAATTGACAGGTATGATTCATCTGTTCGGACATAAGCATAGAGTGCTAATGTGACTTTGATTTCTTGCAGCAGTCTGTGGTTTACATAATCACACTAACTTTTCTGTGTTTCTGGGTGTGTAATCAATTTAACAGTTTTAAAGATGTTTTCCAAAAATAAATAAATATATAATAAATAAATAATCCTCTCTATACTTTGAGCTATTGACAAAGTCTGGGAATTTGTTTTTTTTTCAAAAGCGAAGGTCAGCATTACAGCTAGGTAAACTGTCAGTCTGTGAGTAACTTCTGCACAAATTAAAATGTCTGAATGTCAAATATCTTTAGATTGGAGGGAAGTTTATTTTAATTTATTTTATTTTATTTTACATTTGTTTACCGGAAAAGTCGACTGGACACAGGTCCATTTTCAGCGGAGGCCCGGGGAGAAAAACTCCCAAAATAACACAAAACAATATAATACAATACATGAGAGAGAGAGAGAGAGACAGCAAATTATGGATGTATTACTCATCCAATATGGCAGAGATTACATCTCGTAACAGTGAGAATCATTGAGGTACAGAATAAACTTAAAACATTTTTTTTACAGTTATAATTACAGCAAGGCAAATATCAATGAGTTAAGTTTTTAGGAGAAAGCTGTTTGTACATAGCTGAAGCTCTGAAACAATCTTTTGGTATGGAATAACCTGGCGATTGACACAAGTTATATGTTTACACCAGTATCTAGCATTATAGTTTATGGTTTTCTTATTGATTTACTTTTTGCAGAGCAGTTGTTTGGTGATTTATTGATGGTCCTTTTGGTGGTTGGAAATTACTTGGATGAATCCATCTCTATTATGATTTTTTCTTTTAGATATTTTGACTTCCAGACAATTTCATTCAGTGAGTTGGTGTCATGTGATTACTGAGGTTGCCTATCTTACAAGTAGGGGCTTTTTTATGTGTGTGTGTGTGTGTGTGTGTGTGTGTGTGTGTGTGTGTGTGTGTGAGAGAGAGAGAGCGAGATTTAATATGTATACTGAATATAATTTTGCAAATGGAATTCTTAGTTAAACATGCCCCTCTTCTTGGGCAACTGGACTTGAGTAACCAATATTAGATCTTAGCCATCCAGCTGGGAAAGGTTAGTATGTGGATTTTCCATCTGGTTTGATGAAGGCTATGCTACTTACCCTAGGAAAACATTTATGGCTATCCATCCAGCCATCGTGTTGATGAACTATATTGTTTGATAATGAGAGGAGCCTTTAAAAGAAGTTGAAGGTTTTTGTGTCAAGAACCTGCCCATAAAAAGTGGCTTGTTTATGTTGCAGTGAAGGCTGTGGTCTTTGTAGTGAGCGTTTTAAGTATAACCAGTATTTCTGAGGTAGAGGACGTCTCTTAAGGCAGGATCTTTCTTAGCCTGGAAAGCAAGCCAATGATGACATTTACAGGGGTCAGTGAGAGACAGAGGAAAGTAAGAAGCTTTTTAGTCTGTTTGGATAACTAAGTGAACTTAGTCCTTTGACCTTTTTTTGTCAGAAATGGTTGTAGTCTTTCTTTTGGCAGGGTGTTTTGCTGAGGCACATGCCAAAAGGGACATTGCACTCAATAATGGCTCTTGTAAAGGAAGAATACAGGGATTTTATGACCTCCTTGTCCCTGGATGAGATACCCTTACTAATAAAGTGGGCCATGTAAAAAGCTTTCCTTACAACGGAGACAACGTGGTGGTCAAAAGTCAGGTTTCTATCAACCTGGGTGCCCAAGTACCATACGACTTATTGCGTGCTTACAACATTGTTATTAATGTGATAATTTGTGGGGACATCACTCTCCTCAAAGGGAATGATACATTGTTTGGTATTTAGCTTGAGGCCATATTTCTGGCACCAGTTATTTGTTTGGGTGAGACCTTCTTGTAGCTTATTCAGAATTGTTTCATTAAGTCAGTAATGTGAATTCTTTAGTTTATTGCAAATTTGTTGGGTTATTTTTTTTGGATTATGGTATTGTAGGACTGCTGATGTTGACATTTTACGTAGTTGGACTGCTGGAATGGTTTTCCCAGTGAGAAATGTTAGTGCTGTAGTGAATATCTGTTTATTTGTAAAAAAAAAAAAAAAAAAAAAAATATATATATATATATATATATATATATATATTAGATAGATAGATTAACTAAGATGTTAGAGTTAGCTGTTAGATTATTAGAGGATTAGAATGAGAATTAGAATTTTAAGGAAAATATTAGGCATTTATTACATTTATTCATTGTTCAAATGCACCTACAGTACAGCCAGGAGGTCGACTGTGGTCTTCCGGAGCAACAAAAGAGTTAACTATATGATATATTTTATATGCGGCCCCAAAACCATTTCTGTTCACTCAATGCGGCCCCAGCAAGCCAAAAGGTTGGACACCCCTGCTTTAGAGTCTCCTACCAATTCAATATATTCAACAAACATCCAGTCATTTGAGCCACTTCTTGCAGACACATTTCCCATGATCTGGAAATGGCATTTCAAAATTCTTCCATTTCTTACCTTCACATTACTGCTGGTATTCCTTATCACCTTCACCATTTAACAGCAGCCTGTGATAATTCAAGTCCAAGGTAGTTCTGATGTTTTTAGTCAGTTCCTGGACTTTTTTAATGGAATTTCCCTTGGAACAATGGAAAAAGTTTTACTGACAAGTTCTGTCTATGGGCTTTGCTAATGTCAGAGGAACGAAAAGCAGAGTCCCCTTCAACATGCTGGCACACTGTTGCTGTCAATTTCTTTTGTTTTGTTTACTCCTTAGCTTTTTCTGTAGCCAAATATGTCTTTGGTCCTCAAAGAAAAATATTCTAAATACAGCTGGATTTAAGAACTTTAATCATACACCTGCCTTCTAGCATCCTCTAATTGCAGAGATGAGTTAATTTCTCTTCAACCTGGTGTACAGTGAATAATCATGTCCCACAAACACTCTGTTGACCCCAATTTTTAATGCTTTTTCCTTATTCCACAATTTTGGTAAGAACAGACCTTTTTTCTGATACAATTGATCTTTTGCTATACATCTTGGCTTCTTTCTCATGATCAAATTTGGAACATACACAGTGTGTCCTTTCAATTATGAAATCCTACTGTGGAATACCAATCCGGCTGCTTAATTGTACTTTCATAATATTACTGCAGTCTATTCTTTCTAGGTTCTCTGGTATAGCAGAAAATCACAGAAGACAGAGCATGCAAAGAAACCTTCTTTTCTATTTTTTAACAGTTCTTGAGAAGCCTCACATTCAGCCAGTCTTTCTTTAATTTCAGCCACTGATTTCTGCATTTTCATTTACTCACCGGCATTGCTACTTACATCTTCTTGTAGTCTTTCCAGCCTTTTACCATTTGACTTCTTATATTTCTCCATGTCTCACTTATTTTGAATACCTCTGAATGAGTTTTATATATAGTACCTGTGGCACAACAGGTAGCACACTATCCTTTGGGGTAGAAGGCTGTGACTTCTATTCCCACAACAGGTAGCTCAATTGCTGACACTGCAGTGCAGCTAAGGGGTGGTGGGTGCTCCACTCCTGAGTATGCTGTCCTTCAGGTGAGATGTTAAACCGAAGCCCCATCTGCTTGAGTTGGTGGTAGCTCAGGTTGATGTAAAAGATCCCATGGCACCTATAAGAGAGACTAGGGTGTCTGTTTTATGTACAAGTACTTACACATATTTACAAATGTATACAAGTTAACATATCCACATATTTACAAAAAAATGACACCACATTTCTATTTCTTCTTTCTTTTCAATATTTCCATATCACATGCATACAGACCCCACTTTTTTCCATAACTATCACTTCATTTTCTTACTATATTTGGGATAACACAAATTCTGTTAATCTCATTTAATCTCTTATTCTAAACAGTCCAAATAATACACACTTTCTTATCCAAACTTTTAATATGTTCCTTACGTAAACCCTCACAAAACACACATTCAATCATATCCACATTTGTTTACATTCTTGAATTTCATTCAAGATCTTCATTAAATTTTTTGCATAATTTTGTACTCTGTTACATGTCAGAAAAACATGATCGGCAGTCTACTTCACTATAGAAAAAAAAAACACCCTTTCATTTACTTTTTCTAAGGCATGTTTCACTTCTCTGGCAATCTACGGATTTATAATCTCCATAGAAAATCCTGGCATTCCACATTTTTCATGCATCATTTACTTCTTTGTTTAAGGCTTTAATTTTCTCTCTTGTCAAATTCTTCCATGTGTTTACACAATAATTTCCACATTTTCATTTTCTCTTAATACATTTTTGGCTTTATTTCTCCATTCTCTTTCCCTCTTATTCAATTTCATTAAATTCCATTCTCTATCATATTTTGTCTTAATCTTGTTACCAACTCATTTTCTTTACTATTTTCTTAGTACGCTGTACAAACTTAAAGATGCCCCAAAAACTATGGGATTCAATAAGCCTAAACCCCCATCATTCTTATCCATACACAATACACCTCTTCTCACTGGATTTAATCTAGAACCCCAAATGAATCTAAAACATTAATCCAATAAATTGTTTTTCAATGTCCTTTGGCATCATATGTTTACTATGTATGCTGTTCTTCCCATCCATATAGAATTTATCAAATGTACTTTTTTCCAGTATGATAATCGTGTCTACACCATATAATACATTCTCTCAATTCTTGTAAAACTTTCAACCACTGCTCTTTAACCACTTTACTGAACCAATTATTATTCCTAAAACAAATATTTATTTATTGGCATTTGTTTACCGGGATAGTACATCAGGCTGTTTACATAATTTTCTTCATTGCTATATCTAATTCCATTATGGTAATCTGTTTATTCATATCTCTGTTTATTCAGTAAACTGCTCAACATTCCAATAACTTGCATCATTTAACTAATTACCTCACCATATAATTAACGTACTGTACTACAATTTCTATAATTCTACTCCACTACAATTTCTATAATTCTACTCCACTTTTCATTTTTCATTTCCCTCATTATGCTGCTTTCTTCTTTGACCATTTTACTTACGTAAGAAAAAAAAACTTTTCTTTTTTTCCTTGCACAAAACAGCTTTGCTTATACAACAATTATTTTTTTCCCGGTTCCTTTTCCATAATAAAGATTTTCATTTTTCTCCAAACTTTCTAATGCTTTATTTTTGTAACTCCATATATTCTAAATATTTGATACTGTTAACACTGATAGAATTCTAAGATTATTTGTTTCCCTATTCCTTAGTTTGTAAGCAATTATTTATTACTTTGTCCATTTCTTTTCTTTTTAGCTTGTAATCCTAAATTCTGGATTTTTTTCATATTCTTCACTCCTTTTGCAATAGTTTTTTGTCTTGATCACTTTCAAATGAATATCCCTCTCATCACTAACATATTACTCAAATTCTAGTTCACCTTCTTTTGTTTCTAGCTCTTGTAGTTCATCAGGAAGAGCTATTTGTACATTGTCTTATTACCTTCTTGTAAATTTGACTCATTCTTATCCTTGTCACTTATACTTTTCTCCACAATTTTTTTTGTTCTTTTTCACACTCTTCCCATAAATGTTCTGTTTATTTAGATTTATAAAACACTCCTTTTCACATTTTCTTGCATTATGACTATAACCCCCCCCCCCACATGCAAAACTTTTTTTAACACAGTTGCCAACAAAATGACCATCTTTTCCACAAAAAAAGTACTTGGTTGCCCTCAAAACTGTACAACAGCTCTATTGCCTTTTTTGTTAATCATGCTAGGAATATGAATAATTTTATCATTTTATATTTTTAATATGCCATTACAGGCCCAAATGCCAGTCCACAGACCTCTGTTATTCAGTATTTTGAATTTGTTTTATTACAGCCCAAATGCCAGTCCACAGACCTCTGTTATTCAGTATTTTGATTTTTTTTTTTTTTTTTTTACAGAAGTCTGTAACAAATGCCCTTTAACAGTATCAGTCTGTTGGAAAATTGGATATTCACTTTCTTTTGTGTTTCACAACAAAAAGTCTTAACAGTATACCTGTTTCATGGAAACATCTTTCTGCTTATGATAATTTTCTAAGAAGTCACCAGTCTTATAGAAGATTAAAAAAAATGTCAAAATAGGTCTATCAAAATAAATGCTCTTACCGCTTGAGCTTTTACTCCTAAAGGCATGATCAGTGTCACATATTTCATACCTGTCCATTGCCTTCTCTTCTTTACCTTGTATACCTGCCATGATCTTTTGTCTTCCTGACTCCTCTATTCTCTTGCTTTCCCCTTTTCTCTTCTTTCTTCTCCTTTACTATGTCTGCCATTAACATTGTGTTTAATGCTTTTGACTCTTCCTTCCAAATTCTTTCCATTGCTTCTCCCCAGGATAAATCATTCCCACTATCCAGTTCTTTTTCTTCCAAAAAGTTAACAAATAAATCATGCTGCATCCCCTCTTGACTGCAGGGTTGTAAGCATAATTTCATCTGGTGATCACTCATCCACCTTTGAACTGTTAAATAACTCCACTTGAATCAAGTCCTCCGAATTGAGCTTAACCTCCTCCAAACTCCTCTCCACTTTGGTCATTTTCCTGACTGGAACCAGCTCCTAGTATATTGTCTGCGATACTGCATTATTCTCACAACCATCAGTGTGCTGGGAACGTAACATACACATGCACACGCTTGGACTTGCAGACCGAGAGTGTGGTAATGAGTAGGGGTTCTTTATATACATAATCCATACATAATTACAGAATCAAATTATTTACATTTGTACTTATTTGCATTACATAAACATTTTCCAACTATTTACAATATATTTACAAATCACACATTTTTCATTTTGTTTCATCGTACAGAACACATACTAAATTACTTTGTTGACCCCCACTCCAGCTGACAACCAAAACCTTTTTTTTTTTTCAACGTCTCATTTTTCACCGAAAAGGATCTTCTTAACCTTCCGATTCCAAATCAACTACAGTATAGCAAACATTTTTTATCAAGATTTTCAGTCTATTTCTTGCTTATGTTTCTACAGTAACCAACTTCAATCATTTCCATAATTAAATTAATTACATCATTAAAGTCACTCCCATATTTCTTTTCTATAATTTTTCTTCATAACATTTTTGATCAGTTACATTAAAAAAAATGTTCACAAGTTTAAAATTCTCCATATAAACATACTCAATCTTCTATACTTTTATATGGCATATACACCCTAATTTTTGTACAGTCTATAAAAAAAATCTTTACTTTCTATATATCTTTTAGCTCTTTACATTCTTGCAATAATGGCAATTCTTTTTTCAATATTTAAATTCTCCAAGGATATATCCTGTAATATTTTTCCAAAATCTTTTCAAACCATTATTTTCTCTTATCAGTTTCCTCCGCATTTATTTTCCACAATATAACCTTGTCTTGATAATTTTGAATTTCTTTATTACAACAAACCTTTTTCTTAAGTTAAAAAATTCAACCATTCTGTTTTATATTTTAAATTTAATATTCTAGTTAATAATGAACCTTCATCACTCTTCCTTTAAGCATTTCATTATGTACAGGTTTAATGATGTCATACATATTTATAGGGTTTATTAACCCTAAACCACCATTTTTGCTTTTCACATACATACCCCTCTTTCACAGGGTTCAACCACGATCCCCAAATGAATGATTGTATTACACACATCTTTCTCTAAGGTTAAAGGGAAGACTAAAAACACCAGCTAAGTAAGCAATCTTTTCTAACAGAGTTTATTAAATATGCTTTATTTTTAAATGAAAGCCTAAAAGACTTCCAAAAACACACACATTTTATTTCCTCTTTTTTTTTTCTTTCCATACAGAATTTACAGTTTGTCTTATTTCCTAAAGTTCATCTTCTATCCTTATTAAAATTTCACTAATCTTTCCTGCAAAACCTAAACTGGGACTTTTGTCTTTATTCAATACAAAACCAATAACCTGAATCATTTCTTGTATTTGTTTTATCACTATATCCAGGTTTGCTTCATTCTTTGTTATAACACTTATATCTGTATAATTTAATAAAATGGGCATTTATATTAATTTGAAAATGCTCATAATGTCCATCTTCTTGTTGATACAAATAGATATTGCATTAATTACTAATACGAATACATCACTCAATGGCAACCTTGAGTAATACTCTTTTCCATCTTTATATTCTCACTTAACCATCCATTTATCACTGTTATATGACGTACACATGTTCTTAAGCCTCTTACTTATATCACATACAAACATATACCATAAAACTGAGCAATGAACTAAATCGAATGCTTTGCTTAAATCTCCTACCATTACTTTTGCCCTGAACATTTCTAACTACTATAGCTACTGTTTCCCCAATTATTAATAAATCTTGGACTTTATTCACTTTTATGCCACATACACGTTCATTTACATTACCTACATTTTCTTCCATCCTTTTTTGTAATATTTTTGTAAAAACCTTGCAATCTATATTATTTAACACAACTGGTCTCCAATTCTGTATCTCTTCCTTCTCTCCTTTTTCCACATAAACCTAACACCACCTCTGCATACTTCTTTATACCTGAAACCTTTTTCTAACCATTCATTTAATACCTTTAAAACTTTTATTTTGCTCTATAGTCATATTTTTATACATCTTGTATTCTATTCCATCAGGCCCTGCTGCAAAATCTAAATTCATTACTTTTATCATCTGTTCTAAATCCTTGATATTTGTATTTTTTTTCTAAATCCTTATTGTCAGCGTCAGAAAATGTACATACCTTCCATTCTTCCCATGTCTTTGTAGTTTGCTCTTTAAACAATGTCTTAATATATTCGTTTACTACAATCATAATCTCCTCTTGTGTATTATTCGTTTTACCTAAGGAATCCTCTCCCTCATTGCACTATTTTTTCTCGATTTTAAATAATGGTGCAATTTCTTTTTTTTCCTTTCTGGCAATATTAATTGCTCTATTTTTTTCTAATTTGAATCATATAACTTCTTTTCCTTAATAAAAAAAAAAAAAATTGTTCTTCTCTAAACAATCACTTAATTGTTTACATTTTTATATATTTTTTCCATGTATAGCTTGTCTTTCTCCCGTGTTACATAACTTCTTCTTTCGGCTTTTCCCGGTTAGGGGGTTGCCACAGCTGATCACCAGTCTGCTCATGATTGGCAGTGACGTTTTACGGTGTTGAGTTGCCAACCCGGTGCCCAACCTTCCACAGAAGGCACACACTCATGCCTACGGCCAATTTAGGGTGTCCAATCCACCTACAACATGTCTTTGGGATGTGGGAGGAAACCGAACACCCGGAAGAAACCCACGCGACCACAGGGAGGACATGCAGACTCTTCACAGAAGGCAGCCCAGCAGAGAATTGAACTGGAGAACCTCTTGCTGTGAGGCGGTAACACTAACCACTGCACCACCGTGGCCTCCCATGTTACATAAAAAGAAGTTATGTACCTACCATAATGTTCCATGTTAGTTGTCTTCATCTCGCCTTCCTTCTTGCTGTTTGGGTTCGGAGCCAATCCTCGGCTCCGACTCTGCTATCTTCTATAGCTCGAGAGCTGTTTACTGGCTCGAGGCTACCCCTTATTCCAGAAAGCCCAGCGTCAGCTACCCAGATCTCGTTTGTGATAGCGCACACTAGACATATGTACAGTAACCAGTTACCTAAAAACTGGTTGTCCAATACACCTAAACAAGGAAAGAGTCATACATTACCTGGCATGGGAAGTAATAAAAGATACTCAGCCAGTGAAAACAAAAGGAACTCCTCTCAATCCTCTAGGAAGGGGGAAGGAGGGAGGGACGCAAGGAAGGAAGGTGAGATTACGACAACTAACATGGAACATTACGGTAGGTACATAACTTCTTTATGTTAAGTTGTCCATCTTGCCTTCGTTCTTGCTGTTTGGGACAGACTCCCTAGCACCTAAAATCCCGCGTGGCTCATTGGAACAGACTCTTCAGAACAGTCGAACCAAAGGAAGCTCTGCTCCGGAAGACCATATCCACCTTGTAATGAGAGATAACAGTGTGGGGGTTTGCCCAAGTGGCAGCTGCGCAGATTGAGTCTATGGGCAACCTAGACTGAAAGGCTACAGAGGTGGCTAATGCTCTAGTAGAATGACCTTTTGGTTTAGCTGGTAGCTCTTTATTTCGTAACTGATAAAGGCAATAGTATCAGATAACCATCTGGATAAGGTCACCTTAGAAATTGGAAGGCCTTGTTTGTTGAAAGCATAAAAAAGAAATAACTGGTATGACTTTCTTAGTTCTATGGAGGTAAAAATGCAATTGTCTGTGCACATCCAATTGGTGGAGCTTGTATTCTGCCTTGTTGCTGTGATTGGGAAAGAAAAGTGGGAGATCTATGGATTGATTTAAATTGTTCTCTGAGCAGACTAAGAATAAAGGATGGATTGGATGTCAGAGAAACTCTGTCCTTGTGAAACACCAGGTAAGGAGGATGAACACATAGCGCTTGAAGTTCTGAGACACGTCTAGCTGAATTGATAGCAACCAGAAAAAGTGTCTTCCAAGAAAGAAATTTCAAGGAACATGATGCTGCCGGTTCAAAGGGAGGCAAAATTAAGGAAGCTAAAACGAAACTGAGATCCCAAGGAGGAGGAGGAGGATCTCAAAAAGGCCTTGCAGAGCTTATGAGACATTATGCTAGAATTAAACATACCGATATGAAAATTAGAAATGGCAGCTAGATGTACTCTAATGGTAGCGGAAGCCGCACCAGACTGAAAGTTGTGCTAGAAATTCAAGAATTTCATAGACTAGGGCTGAAAAAGGATCCAAATTTTTAGATTCTGCCCAGTAAGAAAACACTTTCCATTTACTAGCATACGTTTTCCTCGTAGTAGACTTATGCGAGGAAACAATAATATCACGGACTGCTGGGGAGATACTGGAAAGCCTGGCTTAGGTTGGAAGTGGAGTAACCAAGCTGTCAGCTGGAGAGTTTGAAGGGATTGGTGCAACCCGCCTGATTAATGAATCAGAATATATGGAGCCGGGTCCAGAATCCACGGTTGATCCAGAAGGTGAAGGTGCAGGAACAGGAACGGTATCTGTCAAGGCCAATATGGGGCAATGAGGATCATTTTGCAACCCAACTATTTTGCTTTCTGTATGAGTCTTGGTATTAGGGGAAAAGGGAGAAAGCGTAAAGGAGTCCATGAGGCCAATCGTGGACTAGAGCATCTCTGGGTATATGACCTGGAAGAGGAAGTAGGGAGAAGTAGCTGCTGCATTTGTTGTTGAGAGGAGTGGCAAATAGGTCGCAGCAAGGCTGTCCCCATTTGCGGAAGATAAGATCCGCAACTTCCTGATTCAGAGACCACTCGTGAGGCATGAGGATAGCTCTGCTGAGCCTGTCCGCTATGACGTTGGATTTCCCAGGAATGTGCGTTGCTATCAGAAAACGTTGGGAGGAAAATCGCCCATTGCCACAGTCTGAGTGCTTCTCGACAAAAGGGGTAAGACCTGGTCCCGCCCTGTTTGTTGATGTACCACACCACTGACATGTTGTCCATTTGGATTGCAATGGTCCCGGAAAGGAGTCTTGAAGGGCTTGCAATGCTAGGAGCACTGCTCTCATTTCTAGGACACTGATATGCAGATGGTACTCGCGAGGTTGCCAAGTGCCTTGGACTGTCCTGCCCAGATAATGCCCCCCCCCACCCTATCAGGGAGGCGTCCGTGGTCACTGTGGCTACCGGAGGGGGTTGTATGAAAGGTCTGCCCTGAATTACTAGTGGGGAGACCATCCACCAAGAAAGGTGCCTTTTGCATGTTTCTGTGATCAGGATCAATTGAGTTATGGGTAGCTCCTGGAAAGACCACTGCGTGAAAAGAAGCCACTGAAGGATTCTCATGTGGAAACGCGCTAATGGGACAAGAAGAATGGCAGATGCCATGGAGCCTAGAGCTTGGAGGACATATCTGACTTGAATCCTTTTGCTCTGCATTACAATTAACACTTGTTGACGAATAGTGGAAACTCTTTCCTGTGGTAATCTTGCAAACATTTCTCTTGTGTTTAATTCTGCTCCTATGTATGTGATAGACTGGACAGGGCAACAAGGCAGATTTTTCTAAATTTACTGTAATGCCTAGTTGAGTGCATGATGTGATTGTATAATCACGTGCCTCTAAGAGTTGATGCCTGGTGGTAGCAGTCAGGAGCCAGTCGTCTAGATAGGGAAACACCTGGAATCCTTGACGCCTCAGGTCAGCTGTGATTACTGCCATACACTTGGTGAACACCCTGGGGGCTGAGGTGAGACCAAAGGGCATAGCTCTGAACTGGTAATGACTGGCCCCTACCCGGAAGTGAAGAAATCTCCTGGAGCATTTGTCCATCTTGATATGGTAGTGCACGTCCTGAAGATCTATCGAGCACATCCAATTGTCCGGACCCAGAAAAGGGAAACTGGAGTGCAGTGTCACCATCCAGAACTTCTCCTTCTGCACAGATTTGTTCAATCTGCTGAGATCCAGTATTGGTCTCCAGTCCCCTGTCTTTTGGTACTAAAAAGAATCTTGAGTAAGTTCCGGATCCTAGTTGGTCTGCGGGCACTTCTTGAATGTCTCTTTTTTCTAGCAGTCTTGAAACTTCTGTGACTGCTTGATCCCTTAGATTGGGAGGGTGGGACATCTGGGATGGGCTTTTTTGATTCTATGGGGGATTGATGGAAGGAAATTTTGTAACCTCCGGATATAATGGATAGTACCCATCTGTCTCTTGCTATATTTTGCCAGGCTTTTGGGTACAGCGAAAGTCTTCCCCCGACTGCCTCCAAAGGTGAGCAGTCAGGCAACCCTTCAGGGATGCTGGAAGGGCTTGGCAGAGAAGGTTTCTCAATCACCCTGGTTTTGCGGTCCCCCTCTGCCACGAGGGTGGCGTCCATTATTGTTGTTTCACCTTCTGCCCCTGGGGGAAAAAAATCACGTGCGTCAGGCAAGAGTCCCCCTGGGATTTTTGGAACCACATCTTTCTGCTCTTCTGACCCTTGGGATAAGGTCTGGAAGGGGTGGAAAAATGGACTCCCACAGCAGAGTGCGTGTTGCTTTGCTGCTCACACCTGGTCAATGTGTCTCACCTGAGGCCCAAAGAGAAAGGAGCCAAAGGGAGTATTGGTGAAGGATGCTCGAAAGGGCTCCGCAAACTGACACAGCCACATCGAAGCACGTCTCCTGAGAGCCACACATGTCCCTGCTCGCTCCATCGGCTGCATAGGAAATCAGCCTCATGGAGGAGTTGCTTATGGAATTAAGAGTCTCAAGCTGAGAAGCTAATTTGGCTGGTACTCCCTCAGCTGTAGGATCTTGGAGGGCATCTCCAAGATCTTTCAGGAGATCCCTTTGAAGACGTGTAAAATGGCATAGATAGTTCAGGGACCTCACTGAAAAGGCCACTGAAGCAAACATTCGCTTTCCATATCTGTCCATCGTCCGAGACTCTCTGTTTGGAGGATGAACAGATAAAGAGGTTTCTGCTAACTCTTTCTTGGTAGCTGCTGCTACCACCATGGCATCAACGGGCACACCTTTGGAGAGGAATTGTTTGTCCTGGGGGGCTGAAATAAATGTTTGGTCTCCTCAGAGTAGGTTCCACAGAATCTGGAGCTGACCAAGCCTTTTGAGCAACTACAGACATGAGTGGATGGAAAGGAGATACCCAAGAGGTGGAAGGTCGGGAACCGAATGCGTCCAGGTATACAGACTCGTCCTCGGTAGGTGCTAGGGAAGTCCAGTCCCACCTCTAAGCATTTCAAGGATGTCCGAAAAGGAAATATCTTCAGAGGGGGACCTTGGGGACCCTTTCGATTCATCCATGTCTGTATCTGAGGTGAAAGACTCAGGGGAGTCTATGTGCTTCCTCTTGCACTTCTTCCGGGGAGGCTCTTCTGAGTGATCAGGGGAGGCTTTGGAAGAAGAGGGATCACCCAATGGGGTGTCCTGGGGTATAGGTTCTCTACACTTGGGGTCTGGAGGAGCAGAGGTTGGAACAGACACCACGGGGGCAAGAGCCGATGGAGCTGGCAGTAGAGCTGTTTCGGGGACAGCACACTCCGCATGACCTCGAAGGCGTCCCGCGACCTCTAGGCAGAGAAAGCTCCGGCTCAGAAGAATTCTCCGCATCGAGAGTGACTGCTCTGAGGCCGATGTTGGAACCGAGCTCACCTGTGCTGAAGCTCTGAGGGGGAGAACGGGGTCGGACAAGGGTCCGATGCCACTCCCCCCCCCCCCTCGGAGCCGATGAGAGAGCCCCAGCGCCCAGATCCCTCGATAGAAGGTACAATCAAGGTAATTAGAATCGAAGAAGAGATGATGATCGGCGCCGACGGTTTTACTACCTGCGGATCCATGGTCTCCGGCTCCAAGCTAAATGTAGTCTGAGGAGGAACGGAAATAGAGGCGGATGGAGCAGATACCTGTTGTGGTGGGCTGGACAGTAATTTTGCCAGTGCCTGCGACTTAAGCAACCTACTTACTACTCTCTCCACATCATGATCCGATAATCTAGAGGACTGAGAGTAGTAGGAAGAATGATGGCTACATTCACTCTGTAACAAGGGTGACTGAGGTGCAGAGTGGATGGACTCCAAGGACGGAGACCTCAGTCTCTTATGGCTCCGAGACGGCTCCGAAATAGCAGATGGAGCCGATGGAGGAGTTGCCTGGTCAGTGCCAAGTGGCACGGACATACTTGATTGGTCAAGTAAAGGAGTCGGCTCCGAAGGTGGAGCCGACGGCTTGACAAACTTAGGGGATTTCACTGGCTGAGTACTTTTAGCCGGAGAATCCTGAAGCTTCAATAATCCCCGAAGAATTAATTTGTATTTGAGCTCCTGCAGGACCCTTGGACTAAAAGCGTGATGTATATAACAGGAGTGCTGCAGGTGAACAGCGCCTAAACAATATACACTAGTGTGCCCATCTGTCAGAGACATTTTCTGACAGCATGAGTGTCACATTTTGAAGCCAGATACCTTGGTATCTTTAGACATTTTCCTAACAACCACAACAAGAAAAAGCTATACTACAAAAATAAGAAGCAGTTTTTTTGTTTTTTTTTTACACAGTTAAGCAACAGAAAGGAGAGCCTCTAATTTAAACGGCTGTCCTAAGGGGGGGGGGGACTCTATAATTTAAACGAGTTCAGGGGAAACAGAAGGCCTGTGAGTTATGGAGTGACGGCCAACAAAGCTACAATACACAAGAAAGCAATAAGGGATAAAGTAATATATCTAGACAAAAACTTGATAAAAAAAAAACTTGACAAATTTTTAAGAATAAACCAATTATAATAGAAAAAAACTATACTAAGCCTGACCCAGTAACGAAGCAACCTCGTAGCTGAAGCGGCAAACGAGATCTGGGTAGCTGACGCTGGGCATTCTGGGATAAGGGGTAGCCTCGAGCCAGTAAACAGCTCTCGAGCTATAGAAGATGGCAGAGTTGGAGCAGAGGATCGGCTCTGAACCCAAACAGCAAGAACGAAGGCGAGATGGGCAACTTATCATTTTTTTATATTTCAGTTTAAAATTAAACCACCATTCTGACCAATCTTTATAAGATCTTGCCATGATGTCATAACCTCTTTTCTCCCTTTAACATCCCATTTCACTTCATTTAGTCTTTCTACTTTTCCCTATTTTTAATCATTTCCCTTTACGATAATCCAAGTGTCTCTGTGATCAGAAAAACTGTTAATAGCATTCTATTACTAAATTTTCTGACAAAAAAACATTTTTTGTCCTCTTTTATACATCCAAGTCTCTAAATTCTATATTTTTGTCTGCATTCTACAATACCCTTTTTACTAGTTTTAACACCATAAGCCTTATTCTGCTATCTTAATTGTAGTAGGACACTAATTGCAATTTATCTCCATGTTAACTATGTATTGTATCTTTCTAAACATCTTTTCTCTAATTTTTTTTTATTAAATATGCATATATTGTAATAATTCTCATAACATGTTCTCTCCATCTAACATCAATAGCAGCAATTCTACCTATGATGACAATAGTGAACATCTATTACTTTAATTGTATCTTTATAATAGAAGTATTCCCTAGCAGGTCTCTTTCCTGAAATTCCACATAACATTTTTTTCTGCCCAACTCTGGTTTGAATTCCTTCTGACTGTGACAAAAATCGAATATAGTCTAGTATAATAACATCACTTTCTAATTTTTACACCATTCCAGAATTCATATCCTTGTTTCCAACTTATTAAAACTATTAACATTTAATGGCAAAACTTTTTTAAAAGTCTTCTGTATTTCTTTTCCTTTCTCCTACTGTTTTACCAACTGAATTGCTTTTAAATATGCTATATTTAATGTCATCATAGTCACTTAAACCTGACTCCTCCTCTTCAATATTTTCTAGATTTAAGTCCACCTTCCCTTTTTCTTTTTGCATTATTTGTTCTCCATCAGTAATGCTATCTTTTTCTACTTCCGATTTCTTTTCTTTAACATTCTCCTTTTTACCTTGTTCTTCTACTTCTTCTGTTATATCCAACACTGCTACATTTTTTTCTTCTTCACATCCCTCTCAAATATCCATTTTTTTCTATTTAAAGCATATTGGTTCACAGCTTTTTTGCATCATGTTCTATTCCCACCACATGAAAAGCATAGTCTTTTTTTACATTTGCTAATTAAATGTATGTTTTTCCACACAAAACACACATTTTTGGCTGTCCCAAATATTTAACACAGCCTACAACAGCTTCTACATTAATGATGCTTGGAATATGTACAATGCTATCATTTTCCAGTTTCAATATCACATTGCAGTCCAAGCTCCAGTCCATAAACCTCTACTGTCATACTTCTGACACATTCAAAACGTCATTACACAAATATAATAAATGCTTTTTTTAAAGTCTTTTTCCACTTCAGTTCTGAATTATTTTTTGTTTCTCTAAAAGAGGGCTTAAATGCATACATACAAGTTCTATGGTGCACAGTTTTTCTTTTTTCATATTCTTCAACAAATCTTTCCATTATCTGCCCAGTCTTGGAAATGCCATAATTTTTGTTCTTTTTAACATGAATAAATGCTCTTACCTCATTAGCTTTGATTCCAAGTGACTTAACTTCACCCCATACCTTATATCTGTCCATTTCTGTCTCTTCCTTCTGTTCAACCCACACTTTAAGCACTTTCTTCAATCTTACTCCATTCTCCTCTTTCTTGCCACACATCTCTTCTTTGACCATCTCAGAGTAGGACTTTTTTTTCCACCTTCATTCTGCTGTATTTCTTCCTTCTGTATCCTACTCATTTGTTCTCCTTAAGACAAGTCTTTGCCATCTTCCAGCTCAATTTAATCAGCCATACCCAATAATATACCATCCCGCAACATAATCTTGTGTTGCAACTTGGACTCTAACTTCTGCTGGAACATTTTTTTCTGAATCCATCTCCACTGCTTCACTACTGCTCTGAAAAGGCTTGACTGTCTTTTCCTCCATCTCTGATACACCACGTTCAACTATCGCCTTTTCTTCCACCTCAGACTTATCCAACTGACTCAACATATCTTCTGTTCGAATAACAGCACCAAAAGCTTGGTTTCCCCTACCATTTTCATTTTTGGTCTCCATTTTTGCTTTCCTTGCCTTCCTGCTTCTCTGAGCCACATTTGTACGCACCCATAACAGAAGCAGAATGTGCCACACACAAATGCATCCTCCTACAGAATGATTAGGGGAAGTTCCCCAATGCTCTGGTTAAGTTTCCCCTGGTAGTGTAAATACCACCTCGAGTCTTCCATGAAAAAAGAGGCTACTAGCCTACTGGTATTAACCCTGTCAACAAAGGACAAATAAAAACTGTTTTACCTCTAAACTAATAGAGACCCTCTCCTGCATAAAAGTCAAAACCTAAACCGACTTTGCTGAACATCAACAAGAGTCTTCAAGTTTTCTTTTCTAGTTTATTTTCTCCTGCTTTCTCCAGATTTCTTCTTTGTAGATATCCAAGGGCAGTACAGTGACTAGCCAATAACTGAATTTTACCCAAAACTGTCACCTTCCACCAGTCTCTACTTCAGTTTTCATAGGTAGGTACTAGGCTATCGGCCCTGGGACCTATACAAGCCCAGCCAAAAAGGCACCCTGGCTTTTGCCACCCAAGAAAATTATTTTCCTGTGCCACTGTTGAGCAGAGCCACAGAGGTGATCCCCGTGGTGAATTTCCTATTTCCTATCCAATCAAAAATTTTCTTGAAGAGTGCTACAGGTTCATAAAATATTCAGCCCCTGCCAAGTTTCAAACCCAGGACCTTGTCAACTACAGCACAGTGCATTAGCCCACTTGACCACTCAGCTTTTTTTTTTTTCAAACTGGGACAGCTCTAATCAACTTGATCTTCAGAGAACAACTTGGAATTCCCCTCCCTGAATAATCTTGAGTAGAATCTTGCTAGACATTTAGTATCAAAGCTCATCTTTCAAAACTGGTATAAACAGATATTTTTCAGTCGGTCGCTATGCTTATTCCAAAATTAATAAAAAGCTACACCAGGAAATTGGAACAGCTGCATCCAAGTGTTATAAGCCTTCAAGGGACTATAAATGCTTTGCTCTTCAATAAAGACTTCAACTCTGTTTCTACTTCCTCTTTCATCAGTTCATGATCATAAAGTATAAGCTGAAATACGTACTGATCTGTTGATCACATCCTTTTCACCTTTTCTTGATCTTTTCATCGTCATTCAGGATGGATACTCAAGCATCTTTTAACATTCCAGTGTGAGGCTGAAGTTTCTTTTAATTCACTTCATTTTAAGAAAGGTCTTGTCCTTCCTGTAGTATTTTTCTGAGTCAGTTTCCTTGCATGCATAATTGTCGTACTTCTGTTTGTCCCCTTTTGGAAAACGTTGGAAATGTCAGCTAAGTTCAACAACTGCCAGTTCTCCTGCAACTTCAGTTTCTTTATATTTCTCAGCAATACATAAGGTCTTGGTCATCCATTTTGGACATTTCTGATTTTTCCCTTTTTGGTGGGTCAATGTCTTCCTTTAACTTTTATCCAAACAAATACATTTTGCAGACCGTCTTTGAACTCCAGTGGCATATTTTCATGATCATATTTTGCTGTGTACTTGACTGGCTTACTCTTTTTCAGCATCAGTTTGATTTTGCACACTAGCAGCTGAACTACAGAGTCATCTTCTGGTTTTGTTTCAGAGATATTTTTTCATCACTTATTTCCATAAACAATTTGCAAAACAGATTGTGACAAAAATCAAAGTGTATGTCTACACTCACCAAAATGAAAAAGTATCATAAATGAACAAGTCCATCTGTCTTGAAGAGAATTCTGTCAAATGTTTTTACGTAACATAATCAAACCTGCATTTTCTAAACTACTTGGACTACTTCTTTGCTCCTAACTTTTGCTTTCCAGTTGTCCATAAATATCAGTATATTTTATTTACAAGTTCTATCAATTTCAGCACAACTGATAAAAGTCTTCCTTTACTGCAGTAGCTGGTGAAATATAAATCTGAACAGGTTTTCACAGGTAAAGAGATATTAAAGTGCTCACCGACTGCACTGCATTTAATTAAAGTTCTTACAAGATTCCTGTTAATTACACAGTTAACAGCATTTCTGTGTTGAATTTAATTTCAATAATAGTCTACCATATGTTAATCAGATTCAAAGTGGCTGATGCCAGTCCATTTAAGTTCACTGATGTTCAAAAATTGAGCTGCTGGTGTTGCACTTCATTCTTTGCTATAACCTGCTTTTTCCGGGTTCTTATGCTTCATGTTCTAATATGCAAGACTTATCTGCAATTTCACATCCACATTTTAAACACAGCATTATCAGCAGTTAGCTGTCCCACAGGTTTTGCTCCAACCATGCCATATATACCGGCTTTACTATAAAGATTCTTCTGGTATTTCCCAGTATCTGATTAAGTACCTTCTGACCCAAGGGGGTCAACAGTACATCATAAATGTCATTAGGTTCCCTTAATGGAGTTACAAAAGCACATCATCCAAAGGTCCACTAAGTGTGAGAAGAAAATGGGTCAAATGTATCCATTTCTTGTTAACACTAGTTATTTATTACATAAAATATAAAGCATATATGTGACAGGGGCTCCAAAAGAGTGTCAGTCGAGCTATGTAAATTTGCTTCATAGTGTGGAATAATTAAGCCATGACTATGATCCAGACACACTGAATTTATTTAGTGGCCCCAAGCAATGGAGGAGAGGAGGAGTCGACCGGGGGGACAGTGAATGGAAATACTGGCTTGTTCATCCTAGGGAAGAACAGAGGCAGGCTGTTCAAGGGGGGATTGAATTGGGCAAGCAATTATGAGAAGGCTGATGACTAGCATGCATGAAAGATAAAAGCCTTAAAAAAAGGTTTGCAAGCACCATCACAATTTTGCTCCTCCACTGCACAGTTAGGATCATCTTTCCAATGACTACAACATTAAGATAGACTGAAGATACCAGAGTTCAGTGAAGTGCCCACATTTTTACTAACCGCCCACTCCACCCCATGTTCATGCAACTTCTCTGTCTTGAATGAACATTTTGATGAAATAACAAAAATCATCACCTTGGTAATACTTACCAGCTGTATTGCTATCATTAATACAGTTTTCAAAGTAAACATTCGATCACACAGGTCAAAGAGATCCTCCAAGCTGGGTCCCAGTAACTCCAAAACCATAGCATTGTACTTTCCGCAAGGGCCAAAGTAGTAAACCTGAGGAATTCCCTCTGAAAAAGACAAAGGGGAGGACAAGCAAGAAAGAGGATACACAATTTAAGTACCACAGTTTCATCTTCATATTACAAACATGCAGAATTCAATTCCAAATGCATTAAGATATTTCTCGATTAACTGAAAACAAAATAGTTGTGTTCTAGTCAAGACGTATAACTGTGTATGAGTACTTATAACCATAGGTGCTTCAACAATATGATTATTGCTGCAGTACATTCATTACATACAAGATTTTGCCACAGGTGGATGTTGAGCTTCAAGACAGATTTCAAGATCAGTTGTAGTGTAACCTGGCACCTGGTCTACTTTTAAGCTGATGATATAAGCTGGAAACTCATCTGTAGAGAAAGTAACCCATGGCATGGGTAACTGTCTTTTGGAAAGGGAAGCCATTAAGTGCATCTGAACCTCTACCACAACACACAGGAGTCGTCCTCAGAATTTCTAAACACATCAGAAGAAAAAATTAAAACTGCACCAAAGCTAACCCCCCAAGACACCCACACCAAGACAAAAGCATAGAGGAAAGGGACTAGTCTATCTAAAAATATGAATGTGCAACCCTTTCATCATTTTGAACATTTAAAAAAACAATAAATAAATAAATAAAAATTCACACAGACATGCGCACAAGTACAAATGTAAAAATAATTACTTATACAAAATAAATGAAATGTGTGTAACTGAATTATAACTTGGTAGGGAGTCAATCACATCCAAAGGAAAACAGGACACGAGAGCAGTTGCAGAACACCTACTACCACAGTAAGCATCCTCATACAGTTATACTATGTTCAACACAAGCACTTCTGGTGCAGTGAACTCATTACATTTGGCAGATTTTCAAGTACTGAGAAGCCGCCCCCTGGCTCCAGACATGAAAGGATGGCTTTAGTATGCTTTTCAGAGTGGCAAAGACAACTTTGCTCCTAAACTGAATTTTCAACTTGTAACACTTGAAAAAAATGTGAAGAGACCACTTTGCTGTCTTGTACATGCTCTGTGCCGATACAATTTGTGAAGAAGGCTGCAGATGTGGCAGTTACACTTGTGGAGTGAGATTAGCTGGAGTCTTACAGTGATCATAACAGGTGGTAATAGTTTGCAAGCTGGTTACAGACAGACACTGAATACTGCTCTAACTTGCTGTCCTGGCACAGAAATAAGAGCTGGTTAGCAAATCTAAAATTTTTAATCCTCTTAGTTTGACAACTCAGCTGCATTTGAGCATCCATAGTGTACATTCTCCTCCCCTGTTCTGAAAATTGGAAAAGAAAGCAAACAATTAATTGAGCATCTCAAAGACCGCATTAAGCATAAAAGGGAGGTTTGGTCCTGAGTAGAATTCTACCCTTGATGAAAACTGCATAGCACTCTTTAGAAATCAGAGTGAGATTCTTTTAGTTGAGGCGACAGCAAAGAATAGCAGGGTGTTTCAGGACAGGAACTTTTGATCTGCAGAACTGGCAGGCCCAGTTGAAAGCAGAACAACTGGATCAAAGAAACTAGAAGGCAAGCAAGTCCGAAAGCCTTGCGTACTTTGCTTTGATCAACATGCAGGGAGAATTTACTCTACAGATGTGGCAACATCCAGGTAATGAATTTGTCACTCTAATATATTTTCTCTCTCCTCAGCTGTCAATCAGCTGCCTCCAGGGACCTCTTCTACTTCACAATATGGAACCCAATTAGACTCCACTGGACTAATTCAGACTCATGCATGGGAGAAGGAGCAGCATACTGCTGCTGAGGAATGGCAGCCTAACCTCTAACTCCTTGACAGCACCTGTTTAATGTCAACAGGCATACCAGCATATTGTTCCACCTCCACTGCAACTCAGCCACTGTCCTGCCTCCCTAAAAACATCAACCCTCTGCATGTTACTGGCATCTTTTTGGGATCAACTGTTAACTATGCTCAAGTGTACACCCCCCCTCCCAAAAGATGAGTATGCCCATCCTCCCCTGGGAGTGCCATCAGATCCTAAAGACACTAACTGAACCGGGGTCGCTTGTAGGCTTGCCACCTCTATCTGGTGTTTTTCCGGAATATATGGAATTCAGAATGATTCTCCAGTAGTCCAGAAAGCAGTGTACAAACTCTGGCATTCTATGTACAAATATGAACAGAATGCAGGAGTTCGATAAAAAGCAACTTCTGTCTATTTTTTTATTTTTCAAAAAAAACATTGCTAAAAAGATGTGGTGGAGTCCAAGATACTTCACAACAAAGAAAAAGAGTAACGCTACTTACATTAGGCACGTGAAAATGGACTAAAAGGAATGTTCCGCCCTAATGACGTAGATTTTTACATCATAAAATGGGTGTGGATGTGGGGTGGACATGGGTTGGGCCAGAGAGGAGTAATGGACATAACAGGTGGCATGGCTTCAGTTCGGTTTTCAACAGTGCAAGAAAAGGCAATCCTAGTCGCCTGGGCCACAGTCAGGGCTTCATCAATCTATGACATTGTGCTGGCTAACATGTTTTACTTATATGATGGTGGAGGCTGTTTATCCTGTGAAGATACAAGAGATCCATTAGGGTGGGGTCTCTGATGCGAAGGGATGCCAGGCACAGATTTCAATGCAAAACTCTATACCCAGAGTACAAGGACAGGTCTTTTAGTCTATCCTTGTAGCTTAGGGATTTTAAGCCAACAATCAATTTTCATTAGGAATTTATGGAGGCTTTCTAGCTGCATGTTTCTGACTATGTACATGCTACAGAGGGCACTGCACTCAGTAGCAGAAAAGCAATGACATTCTTGTAAATGAGTAATGCTAAACAAAATGTCCCAACTACTGTTGCAACATGGTGGTCACAGGTAAGAGAAACTAGATCCAAGTGGTAAGATCCTGAACTACAGTGTCCATGTGGAGTGGGGTACTGGGTCTGCTGTAAGTTGTAGATGAGGGATGTTTCCCCAAAAAGAAGAATGCTAGTTTTCTGCATTTAGTTTGAGTCATTTCTCTGTAACTGACAAATCTGTAAGGACTAGTTCTTACTGAAATGCTTCTATGTCAGTGGGGACATGAGACAGATAAGGAGACACAGCATGCAGTCATCAACAAATCTGGTCAGAGACCAGGATTAAAAGCATTTTAATCACAATGGTGAAGTACCAAGATGGACAAATGCATAACAATTTAGATATCTGGTGTAGGACACCATTCAGGACCACCTTAATGGCAAGATTAAAAGAACTGTACGAGTCCAGAGGCATGAAGGCTGAAAACGTAAAGAAAAACATCTTGACAGAAACACCGGGTAATTCCTGATCAAATGGCTCAGAAAGATACTGCAACATCCGGGGGATTACTGAGGTACCTGCTGCACCAAACTGAGTATCTTTTCTCTCTCTCCAAGTAGGACTCTTAGTGTGAAGTTTCCTTGCCTCTCACAACACATGGACCTCTGTTGAGGAAAACACATAATTGTGTGGCAGTAACCTGACAATGTTCATGCTTTTCAACAGAGACTTTTTAGGGTGGGATACATCAAACAGTTGATCCCCATCCCCTACCCTCCAAACATATCATGCCCAGAAAAGGAGGAAAAGTACAGTTATGTAGGCAGCTTACCATAACAATACATGTTTGAATGTAGTCACTGTTACACTCATCACTTTAGGGAATACTGCCACAAGCTGTGGTCCAATGTCTTGCATTACTTTAACAGGTGGGTGCTATTCCACCACAGCCAGGCTGGCATCAACTTACCTTAGACTCTTCACATACTTGGTATGCAGGTGGTGTCCACCAATATTGCCTTTAGTGCTTTCATACTCCTCTTTTGGTCAATGCCAGTCTAGATTCTAGTTCTTAGCACCTGAAAACCCAAGAGCAGTAGTCTGAGACATGGTATATCCAGCCCTCTTTAGTGACTTGAACAGTAAGAACCAACATACCAGGGGTTGTACAAGAAAGCACACACATTTGTAGAAAGAGGGGGAAGGGGCACAGGTACCAAACCTGACCCCGTAGAGCCACAGTAAGAGTGAGGAAGGAAGGAGAAAAGTAAGACAGCATGAATGACCCACAAAAACAGGTCCTATAATGTTAAGTTACCTACACAACTGTATTATGGTCTTCATGTAGATCACTGTTGCAGTCTCTGTAAGGAAAATTCCCAAAGTTGTCCCCCCCCCCCCCCCCCAAAGAAGTAGGGAGGTGGATTACTGCAGAGAAAGGAAGGAGGTCATGCCATTCTGGACAGCAGAGGTGAACCCTGCTTTTGCACTGGAATCCACATCTAGCTTGCACTGCTTTCAGATGGCGTGAACCAAAGACCACGTAGCTACTAAGATACCCAGACAGTAATCTTTTTCTGGAAAGCAATAGTGGTTGCTGTTCCCCCAAGTAGAATGGGGTATGAGCCTTGCTTATTAATGCCTTCACATTGGCTTTGCAACAAAATAATGCACTGCGCTCTCCATACGGAGATAGTCTGCTTGGAACTAGCGCTAAGCTTGCTCTCGGCAAAGGAGACAAACAGCGGTTCCAATATCCTGATGGCCTTGGCTCTGTCAAGGTAACAAATGTCTGTGAAAGACAAATAAATGCAACAATGTTCACACACTAGTCTAAGGAAAAGGGAAAAAAACTGGTAGTCTGACAGCCTGACAGAGTTAGTTCTGTAACCCTCAAACACAAATGAGGGGTTAATTGTGTAAAGTCACACAGTCTTTATGGAACATATGGGTTTTGAACATTAAGTTCTGATACTGTCCTCACAGAGATGACTGCAATAAGGAATACTGTAGTATAAAATTACATGCCCTAGAAAAAACATACCCACTTTTTAATGTCACTTTCTAACAATTATTTACATTACCTCAGTGCTCATCCCACTTACAGGAAAAACAGTCTCAGAAGGTCAGATGAGCTGTCTAGACTGACCACCTTCAGTAAATTTTCCAAAGGGAGCAATGATATTTCATTATTTAGTAGTAAGGTTTTGATTTAGGCCTACTGGTTAAGACTGCTGAGGAGATTAAGCAGAACAGAGACAGTTTCCTCCCATTTTGGTGCAGATTATACGTTAGAAGAACAGTAATGATGGTAAATACTATAATATGTTTATTTTGCAGGTGACTGTTGATAACAGTAGCATTAGAAATATCAGACACAAATGAAAAATTTTCCAAGAGAATCCTAATGTGTAAACAGCAGTGGGTCCCTCCCCCAAATTTGTGTGTAAAAAATCTAAGTGCATTAAGCATTGGCTGCAGAATGCAAACACTAGGGTGCCTTTGCCACTCGCACATAAAGTGGGTATGTTTAGGTGTGGTTTGTGCAGGGCATGTAATTTTATACTCAAAAGCTCTGTCATGGTTTAGTCTCATATGGACAGAACCATTAAAATTACAGAGCATTATAACTCATGTTATTTTGTACTGCATTATACTTGTGTGCTGTGAATTCAGTACTTTTTAATTTTTTTTTCAGTCTATTTGCCTCAATTTAATTGTTCATTGTTTCTGACTGGCCAGTTTGCATTATAAAGTTGTCTTCTAGTCAGCTGTTCAGTTTTCTGATGAACTCTCTTGTGGATGAATGCGCTCAAAAAAAAAATAGTTCCTGTAAGAAGATTCCGTTTTCCTGTGGTGCCTATTTGTGGATGTTTTCATTGTTTAGATATGGAAACACATGGAATCCTTGCAGTCTCAAGTGAGCTGCTACTACTGCCATACATTTGGTGAACATCCTGGGAACTGTGTTGAGACACAAGGGGAAAATTCTGAACTGGTAATAACTGGCTTCCAGCCAGAAGTGTAAATACCTTCTGGATCATCTGTTCATCTTATTGTGACAGTAGTATCCTGAAGGTTTATTGAGCACATCCAGTTGTCCTTGGCCAGAAAAGGGAGAATGGACTGAAGATTGACCATCTGAAACCTGGTGTGTCAAACTGACTTTGTTTAGGTTGCTGAAATCCAAAATTGGTCTCCAGTCCCCTGTCTTCTTTGACACTAAAGAACCTTGAGTAACTTCTGGATTCTATCTATTCTGGCTGACTCTAGCTGCTTTTGTATTTGAATTGCTGCTTCTTCCCTCTCACTGGGTGGAACATTGGGGATCTTTCCTGAGATTGGAGGTGGAAGGAAAATCTGTATTATACAACCTCTGGAAATAATCCTCTGCACCCAAGTATCCTTTATGCCAAGCCAGGCTCTCTGGTGCTGGGATAATCGACCCCCCCCCGATTCCCTCCAGAAGTGGAAAATGGAGTCTCCTTTCAGGAGTGATGGTAAGGTCAGTCAAAGAAAATCTCTGGACCCCAGGTTTTGTGGGCCACCTCTGCTGCGCAGCTGTCAACTATTGGAATTCCCTCCTCTGCACCTGGGGGAGATTCCTCCACGTGTGTCCTGGAAAGGACTCTGGGATTTTCTGAACATCTTCTGACCACCTCACTGACTCCTAGAAAAAGATGCTTGAGTACGTCCATGGCAGATAGGGTCTTAACATCCTTCTCACACCTAGATAATGCACCCTTCACTTTGGGGCCAAACAAAGAAGTGCCGTAAAAAGAAGCATTGACGAATGAAGACTTGAAGGGTTCTGCAAAATCACATAAGCACATCCAGGCATCTCCTAACGTAAATGCCTGAACCTGCTGCCCTTAATGTTCCTTCAGCTACATAGGAAATGAGCCTCATGGAAGAATTCGAAACAGATTGCAGGGTAGCCAACTGAGAAGTCATGGATGGTTGGACCTCTGCAGAAACAGATCCTGAGAGGGTATTTGAGAGTTCCCTAATAAAATTCATGTGTAATCTTGTAAAATGTGCCAGATAATTCAGAAACCTTAAGGTGAAGGTCACAGAAGCATAGACAACCTTCCCAAACCTGACCATTGCCGTAGACTCCCTGTTAGGGGGATGAACAGTGGAACTCTCCTCAGCAAGCTCCTTTTTGGTGGTTGCCACCATGACCATGGCTTCAACTGGTACCCGTTTTCCCCAAAACTGCTTATCGAAGGTGGTGCCATAATCTTGCCCAGTCTCCTAGGTACAGGTTCAACTGTGCTGGGTACCTTCCACGCCCACCCAAGAGACTAACTCAATAAGCTCGTCTGTGGGCAGAGTAATCCAGGAGGTAGACAGGCCAGTAACGAAAGCCTCCAACAAAACAGACTCCTTGGATTAAGGGTTTCAGGGTGTCCATGTTTTAGGATCTCAAGGATGTCTCCAAATAGGACATCTTTAGGTGGTGATCGTGAGGACCCTTCACCAAAGTCCATATCTTCAGTGACCAGCTCCTCTGAGTCCAAGTGCTTCATCTTACATGTCTTCTTCCTAGGGACCTCCTCAGTGGGATGCTCTAGGAAGGTATCGGAAGAAATTGAGATATCCTGCTTGGAAGCCTCAGGGTCTCAGACTGGCTGCTCTGTGGTAAAGAGTGATGACGCTCTGAGCACACAGACATCAAGGTAGAAGGCTGAAGATCCGAGGGGGTTGGATCCTTCCGGTCGGCCGAGGCAGACAAAACCCTCTTCACAGTCTGAAAGGCAGACCACCCCAGAGAAAGAGAAGACCCCGGATCCAAAAAGACAAGCTTTTGGACCTCTGACCTTCCCTGCTCTGAAAGCAATCTCCCCAAGGTGGAAGCTGCAGCAGAGCTATCCAGTGCTGAGGCTCCGAGGCGCAGAGTTAGCTCTGATAACTTTGGAGTAGACTCCAACATCTTGGATCAGACAGGGAAGCATCGGCTCCAAGAGCTCTCCAGATCCAACTGAACTGGAGCACTCAGTAAGCTTTGGATCCAAAGATATTGCTTTTTTTGGATTTTTAACCAGATGGAACAAGTTAGCTCTGATACAGGGACTCAGACAGTAGAAGGAATCCGAAGAGGAACTTGTAGTGGGGGCGTGGTCAAAAAACAGACCTCCTGACCTGAAGGGGTAGGAGCTGGTAAAACACCAATCTGACTATGTGTCGAGAGGATCTTCCACACCACTCTTTCCACATCCTCCTCTGTCAAACTTTTGAAAGAGCGAGTGGAAACAATAGAGAGGAAACTGGGTTGGTGATACTCTAAGAAAGGTGAGAGCACTAGATCCACATATGGTGAGTATCTTGTTATGGATAGTTGAATAAAACTTGAACCAGTAGACCTGGAAGTAGTCAAATTCGAGAAAGTCAGATCCATCGATTTTTTCTTTTTTGGATCCAAGGGTGAGGTCAGATCCATCTTGACTCTTTTTTTGGATGGCTCCTAAACCATGGAATATGTAGAAGATTTGGAGAGGTTTTCAACGGTTTAGTTTTGGGAGATTGACCTCTAGGTTTAGCCTCTCCAAAGGAAGAAGGTAATAAGCCTTTTAACTTAAACTTGTTTTTCCATTCTACAAGCACCCAAGGGTTGAATCCATGGGACATGAACAATCTTCCTGAAGATGTAATGGCCGCAGGCAGTACACACACATGCACAGTGTGTGCATCAGACATGGGAAGTTTGTGCCCACACTTCATGCATTTAAGCCCAGCGGGGCCTTTTTCCGCCATAGCAAAAAAACATATTTAAAAAGGCAAAATTTAAGAAAGAGTAGATTTTTTTATCAGAAGAGCAAGAAAAACAAATATAAAAACTACTAGCAATGGTAGTAAAAAGAGACTACACCAACTGTAAAAAGAAAGTAAATACTAAACAATTGTACTTAAGAGGTATGCCACTGTAAGATAGTATTTCCTCCCCTTTTTTGGGCTAGCAATAGTATCCTGAAAAGTACTAACTGCACGATCCAGTAAGGGATGGGAAAATCTAAGAATTTAAGAGAAATTAGAAAAATATCTACATTTGAAAATTGTAACACTTTTCTGACCAACGCTCGAGAGCTATAGTCAACCATGTCTATAGCATAAAGCGGCAAATGAGATCTGGGGTAACTTAGGGTTGATGCATAATGAGTAAGGGAGACGCTCCAGAGTTTTTTGATGCCACAAATGTTAGCAACAGCCAAGCTGGATCCGATGGATCATATTCAAACCCATCAGTTGAGGATAAAATAACATCAAATTATGTTTTCGCATGGAACTTAGTTAAGGTTCTTACTTCCATCCACATTACAGTTTAAATATAAAAATCCTAACTTCACATTTCAATCACAAAGGGCAATGGAAAATGAACCAAAAGGCATTAGTTTATTTAAAATAAGCCATGGACATACATTTGCCCAGGCATGGATGAAATTCCATATTCATGGACTTTTTACTTTTGTTATGCTATTCTGTTTTACCTATTTTTTTCAAAATAAATACCGATAACAGATATACACGGATTCCCCAATAAGTGCTCGCTCACCTTCAAATGACTAAAGGAAGAAAACGTCTCTCTCCTTTGTAAAAAAAAATGCTGCTGTTTATTTCCAAACAAGAATAAAAACAGTTGTATATCCACAATTATCCCAAACTGATGAAACAGTGGTTAAGCGCGTTCACCCATATAACGGGCTTCTGCAGAACACTGTATAACAATTTTATACACCTTAAATAGATTTTTTGGCGCCAAACATTTTTCAAAATCTTAAAGGGATAATACCCTATTATTGTATCCACCGTAAACATTAACTTGCATATACTAAACCAAATACAATCTACTGATGTTAAAATACTACTGAAATGATAGTGATATTAAACAAATTTCCATCTAAACTACAACTCTTTTAACAAGTTAAAAATTCTTGTTATAACATCTGAGACCGATAATGTAACTGGTGGTGTATATTGATGTCATCGTCACCACCAAATGCATTAAACAATTCCTCCCCATTAATGTCATATCAAAAACATAATAAAAAACGTAGGGCTGGATTCACGATGGCTTGCACGGAGTCTAAGAGTAGAGTAAGACTCCATGCAGCCATCATGTCCGATGAGCGATCCAGGAACAGCCTGCAGGGGTGTGCAAGAGAGGTCCTAACACATCTCTTACACGGACAGGGCCGAGACATGCAAATTACCTCAACTGCAGCTGAAAGGCATGCAAATGAGGTAGATTTTAGATTCAGGAAACCCGAACCTGTCCGAGTAAGAGTAGTGTTATCTGCAGAAAAGTACTTAGTTGACAACTGAGTACCATTCTGTAAATAGCAAAACGGAGCCATGACAGCTCGAAATAAAGGTTGCATCCAGTAGAGGAAGCATGCCAATGGCCAAATATATGGCCATTGGCAATGTTTCCTGATGCAAAATGAAAAAAAAATTAATTTTCTTTGTCCGATTTCCGATGTTTAAGCGTAGCGCAGCGTTGCACTAAAGGGCTGTGCTCTAAAAACCAGAAAACTAATAATAAAAATCCACAAATGTGGATTTCATGTGAATTTGTAATGTACAATGCAAGGCAATGGCAGGCTGAAGACAACATGGCTATCGAGTAGGGGTTGCTAAGGGGGGAACCCAGTCTAAGAGATGTAACCAAGCATTAGCAGGCAATCCTATGCAAATGAGGGTAAGGATAGTGAATCCCAAGTCTACATAACAAATGAGCACAGTCAGTGGAGTGTAAGACTAGGATAAGGGGAGTAACAGTAGGATATAGGTGACATCATAAGGGGGGTATGTATGAAAGAAGCTAATCTCATTGGAGCAGAGTGGCATGTGTTAGTTGTCACTTGCTCATCACTGGAAGAGGTGTCAGTAGGTATCCTAGCTAAAGTCAAGAAATAGAAGGTGCACACTGTGTCCGCCCCCCTGAGGGAATGGAAAGGGAAAAGGAAGCACAACAAACAGTAGGAAGTTAACCAGGGAAAGTCAGCAGCGCTAGCAGGTGGACATAATCAGAATCAGGCAATCACACAGGCAGTACACAAACCCAGCCCAGCCTAGCACTTAAAACTCTGAAAACAACAGCCCATTATGTTTCTGTCAAGAGACACTGCAACACTGGAGTTAACTAAGAGAAGTGAATACTTAAAAAGCTTAACTGACAAAAAAAATGTTAGTGGCTGCAGTTGCAAGCAGTGTCTACTGTTATTAATATCAGTATTCATTGTGTAATACCCCACCTCTATACATGACGGCAATACTTTCTAGAGGGAGTGAGACTGACACAGCTAACATACATTGCACAATCATGAACTTGCATAGAACATATTTAAGAGCTATGGCGTCTGCCCCACTCAGATATGCTAGTGTTTGTAGTGATATGCTAGTGTTTGTAGTGCCCTGATACTGTGTGTGGTTTGTAAAGTGCCTCTGTAACGTTATTGTTTGCTAGAATGACTGCTTCTCTTATCACTGTCATGTAATGCAATTCCACAACACTGGCTGTTAAGGATTCACAGAACAGGCTTTGCCTAATGGCCTTTCTATTATTCCTTTACATTCCTTCATTGTAAGGAATGATATATTTATTACATCATCAAATTATTTTATATCTGCTGTGGCTTAGTAATAATTCATGCAGTCTAGTGTGTCCAAGGTCTGGGGTTCGAGACTGAGAGGGATGTTTTATTTTGTAGATGAGCAGACTACAAGCCCTTTAGCTACAGGTAAAACGTTGAATAAATCAACTATGGTAGTGGAACTCAGTCAGCAACATTCTGAAAAGTTACACTGGGCATGCTCACACACATAGGCCATGTCAGAGTATAGCAATGGTCCATACCTATCAGGCAGTTACAGGTGTCAACCCAGGAACCACACACTATCCAGCAATCTGGCCTGTGCACATAGCTATATGACAATAGACACATATACAATATAGTCGAACCTTGTCATAATCACATATTTGCTGCAGATACCCAAGTTGTTCATAGAAAGTGGGGAAACGAACACGATAAACACCTGCAAAGGGTATCATCAATAAACAGGTGTGAATCCTGAACATTATCATAGGTGCAGAGTCTGATCCTAGGCTATCTGCCCTAGGGCATGTACACACCTAGACAGTGTGTCTGGCATGTGCAACCTGTCCAAGTTGAATACTGTGCATGTGAAAAGTAGGTCACACAAGATAGCCCATATATGTACAGTCCATTGTGCATCTGTGTAGCAGGGACACAAAAGATATCCCATGGCCAAACATACAATCACCCATACACCTGTCCAGCTGACTCACACAGAGCTATAGGACACCTTCCACCACACATGGCTCATTCCTGCAATTACTGCAGACATTACCATGACCAGTCAGAAGATATCTGCAACCTACAAATGTGGCAGGTGAAAAGGAAACACCCAGTAAAGCATATAGTGCACCGTGTTAATGCCTGTCTTTGTAGTATCATAACATAGGTAGGGGTTTGAAACCTGCAAATGCTGTGTGTGTGTGTGTGTGTGTGTGTGTGTGTGTGTGTGTGTGTGTGTGTGTGTGTGTGTGTGTGTCACATCCTTTGAGAGAAGTGGCCTTTTTGTAGACTGTAGACATAATGAAGGAGCTACATTCTTCTTTGGAAAGTCTGGTGATGTCAGCATCCTACAAGTATAGCAGGTGGAGACAAATGCCCAGTAAAGCATAAAGCGCACCATGTTAATGCCAGTCTCTGTAGTATCATAACATAGTTAGGTAGGGGTTTGAAACCTGCAAATGCTGAATGTGTGTGTGTGTGTGTGTGTGTGTGTGTGTGTGTGTGTGTGTGTGTGTGTGTGTATGGGGGTGTTGTGTATGTGTATCCCATCCTTTGAGAGGAGTGGCCTTTTTGTAGACTGTAGACACAATGAAGGAGTTACTGGTGATGTCAGCATCCTACAAGTATAGCAGGTGTAGAAAAATGCACAGTAAAGCATATAGTGTGCCGTGTTAATGCATGTCTCTGTAGTAGTATAACATATGTAGATAGGGGTTTGAATCCTGTAAGTGCTGGCTGTGTGTGTGTGTGTGTGTGTGTGTGTGTGTGTGTGTGTGTGTGTGTGTGTGTGTGTGTGCAATTCTGTTTGAAAGGAGTGGCCTTTTTGAAGACTGGGAAAACGCACTAAAGATGTATATTCCCTCTTTGGAAAGACTGATGATGTCACACCCTAAAAATACAGATGGAGAAGGGAAGCCACCCAGTAAATAGCACACTGTGCTAATGCGTCTCTCTCTAGTGTCATAACATACTTAGGCAGGGGTTTGAATCCAGTAAGTGCTGACTCTGTGTGTGCCACTCTGGGACAATGCGGTGTGGTGGTTTTGCTTTTACTATGTTATGACAAATTATGATTACAACAGTAAGTGCATTGCACACATCAGGTATCTGCGTGGCAAATATATATGTGTACATGTTCCCTTAATCAGTACATAGGTGTGAAGCCTGCATACTATATGAATACATTTGTTGCCATTGACAGGTTGTGCCGCTGTTTCTCAAATCATAGGTCACATATGTATGTATGTGACAGGGCCATCCACTGTTGTGATCCGTGGCCAGGGTCATCTGTGCCACACACACCCATGACAGTTACTTAACAGTAGTGTGAGTGAGGGTATATGCCTGGGGTATATGTCAGACATGTTCATACACAACAACGACTGACAATAATAGACGGTCTTTATAGGTGTACAACCGTCTTGTGGATATGCATCCAGGCCTCTAATGTCTCATGTGACACACCTTGGAACTCTACAATACCTATGGATATGTAGATACCAAGGGACACATGACATAACATGAGGCTGTATGTACACATTGGTACCCAACATACATGTTGAGGGCTACCACCTATGTGGTACTGACGGGATAGTAAGTATAGTACATGTGGATGACTATGTCATAGTCAGCTTACTGTTATACAGCATGTATCAGATGACAGGCATCTGTCTGCATGATACCCTTGTGTAGGATATGTGTCCCTACAGTGCCCTGGTTGGTGGGGCGCGGACAGCCGCACATACACATTGCACTGGATAAAGCGCTGCTAAACTTTGGGCAACCTTATTTAGCTGGGTAAAGCACTGCTTAAATCTGGAGCCTTTAAAATATATATTTTCTTCAATAATAAACTGGCCATTTCACTGCTTTTTATAATATTTTAATCATATATGTCAGGTATTATTTCATATACTGATTTAGAACATAAAAAAAATAAGAAGGGTAGTGGTGGGACTCCAACCTTGAATGGCTACTCTTTGGGCTAACGCCCTACCATTACACTACTGTTACTTGGCAGAATTTGAATAATTTGTTCTTGTATGCTATTCGCTGTCACAATTGCTAACTGTGGTTAGGCAATGGGCACACACGCGCAAATACGGGCAGCCATACCTCTCAACTGTACAGATTTTCGCAGAATGTCCAAATTTTTGCCTTATATTTTTGGTCCATTTTTCATAACATTGTGGCTTTCTGGCAAATTATTAAAGATTGAAGTTAGAAAATAATGACAGACATTTGAGTTTTAGACTTCATATCATACAGAACATGCATACTAATGCAAAACCTGTTATTCTATCAACTTTCTAATTTGTAAGAGCAATATTTAAAACATGTCCCTATTTGTACCAGTTTTTTTTAATGGCTTTGTCTAGATTTCTTATTCTAAGAGGTCGAGAGGTATGCAGGCAGCTATATCATGGATTAAACATAAAAAAATTAATATTTTACGTTTTATAATTTTGATTGAGGTTTCCAGTGTCAGGGAGTGTGCTGTTGGGTGCAAGTACATTTGAGCGACCTTGCTCTTGTGTGCTGACATTGTGGTTTGTAACAACTTGCAGGGGCGTGACCATTTAGACTGCTCAGCAGTCGGACACGCCCCTGCTTTCATACTCAGTCTGTGTAAGATTTACTGATGAGTCAGCGTGCCCTCATGAATATTCATGGCTCGCTGACGTCATACTGTTCAACTGCAGCCTCCGTGTAAGACTTATTAAGTCTTACACGGAGGATTCGTGAATCCTGCCCATAATAAATGACATTTATCTGCCTCATAATATTGTCTATATTTAAAATCTATATTTGAAAAACCTAATATTTCTAAATAAAGCACTATAAAATACTATAAAGTTCATGTCAGTGTATGTTTCCTATAACATTCCGCTTCTTTTTTTGTTAGCGATCGGACCCAATATATTAATTCTACTGAAATCCACTAACCTATCATAAATAATAAATCAAATATGACTGCTAAATAAAAAATACATTTAAATATATCACTATCATTTCAATAGTATTATAACATCAGTAGATCGTATTTGGTTTAGTATATGCAAGTTAATGTTTACGGTGGACCAGAAAGAATCACCCATCTGCAGCTGAGGCACTTAAAACGTCTACTGAAGTGGCATAGGCTGCATGTTAATTTTCTTCATTTTTGTGGCTAGAAGAAAGAACTGAAGAGCCTGTAGGTTGTTCCATGGTAAAGTCGAAAAAGGTTTCCAATTCCCAGGGAAGTTTGGCAGCACTAGTCACTGATACAGGAAAGTATGAAAAAATTCCTTTTACACCAAAAAACACAATGAAGAGCACTTTAAACACTTACCCGAGCCCCTAAAAGTAAAATAACTTCTACCAAAGAAAAAGTAGTTTTAAATTAGATTTAACAACCTTTTTCATCAAAAGTAAAAAGTAATGCTCCTGTTTAAAACTAAAAGTCAAGTGACAAGTTAATAAAAAAAACTTTTCCCGTCTTAAAATGATCACTTTCACATAAAAAGTTCACTTTTCCCCCCAAAGGGAACTTATCTGCCCAGCAATGAGACAGCGTTGGCATACAGTCAATCCTCAAAAGCCAGTAAGAGGAGGAATCTTTGGCGGCAGAGAAGCTCTGAAGTGTCTGGTGCTCAAACCATTCTTCCTTCAGCACTGCTTGAGCTGATTTAAAGGCACCTTCACGTGCCCAAAGTCCATTAGCTTTGGAGGCCGGCTGGCTGTTCTACCCTTAAGAGAATACAACTCATAAGCTAACATTACCAAAGGAATAACCAATATAATGAACATCTCTTCACTGCTCCCATTCACTGTTTCACTCTTACCCCTACACCCAGCCACTGAAGGCATAGTTATAAGCCAAGCATCTGCTGGATACTGGCAGTCCTCTTCAAGGTCTAATCTGAGGTGCAACTAATGAGATTCTATCAAGAATGAATGGGTAATCAGGCATGGGGGATGAGACTTGGGGGAGGGTTAGTCTGCTTTCATCCAACAAATTTTTTATCTCTGCCTACAATGCATTATCCTTAACTAGATTACTGGTTTGCTTTATTTTCCCTGCTCTGGTCTTCTCAGTTCTGCAGACCCTGAATTAAGGATCAGATTCACAATATAGGTTCATAGGTTAGTAGGTTCATAGGTTAGTACAAGGCTAACTGCCCTTGCGAGCCATTTTAAGCCTAGCCAATTATCCCTTGTGAGAATTGAACCCTGCACCTTGTGCTTGTAAGGCAAACACCTTAACGATTAGGCCACCCTCCCAGTATAAATTACTTTGGCTGCAGTTCCATACAGGACACAAACTTGGTTCACAACCTTCAGCAAGAAAAGGCAATTTATAAAATGCTTTCACTACCCATACATGCCATCAAAGCAAAGTCCAAACATTACATGTTGCAGGTTAAAAATAGATTAGATAGCTGGGGGAGTAGTTTTTCTTACCAGAGTTTCCAAGCTGTTTGTAGAATCTATATTCCAAATGAAGTTGGGGTGCTCTAGATTTTATTGGCTCCTTAAGAAGAAGAAAAATAAATATTAGTCAAAATAAACTAAAGGAAAATGATCGGGCACAAAGTTCTCACAGCAATAAACAAGCTCCCAGGCTCATAATTGCAATTTCCTACTTTTTCCAAAGTTCGCTGAAGTCAGCTAACAAAATACAGGCATGCTTTGGTTCACCACAAAAAGACAAGACACTCTGAAGACTAGATAGATTAGAAAGTGAGGGATACAAAGGACAACGCACTCACTCCTCTTGGACACTGATCAGCTGTTAGTATAGTTAACTAGTAGCTGTTAGTATAGTTAACTAGTAGAGCAAGTGAGCATAAAAGTAGAGTCCGTCCCAGTGGTTTACCTGCTTACCATCAATCAATGTAGACACAATAAGCAGAGAATTTCTTAAATCAACATGTGGCTTTATACAGCTATTTAGTATAGGTTTGCCTTACAAAAAGGCTGATGAATAAAAGCACACTCCTGCAATAAAACCGCAAATTAAAAAACAATGGGATAAGGCATATTGTCCATACTACTAACAGTCAAAGAAAAATTAGCAACAGAAGTGTTGAAGAACAGCTGGGAAGGAAAGGAAGGCATAGCCAAAAGTGTCAAGAGGCAAATATTACAAATGCAACCCTAGAACACACTGGGTAGCAAGGCAAGTGACTGCCATAACATTAAGCATCTCCAGGTTTGTTACTTAGGCCAATATGCATATTCGCAAGTGGTAACAGACAGACAAGTCTACACCTAATGGTGTGTGGGGTGCAGACATGGCCAGTACATAAATAAAACATTAAAAACCAGTACTGTGACCATATCAGGAACCCCTCACTTACAAGTACAAACAATGGGGGACTTCTGGATGCACAGGAGGTCTGTAAGTGAAAGGGAGCCAAAAAATTATTAAAAACTACTGATTCAATTTTTACTATAAACTACTACACACCTTCCTTGGGGTTTTAAAACAGCAACAAAATAAAAAGATTTACAACATGCATCAGTCCTCAAACATTTCAAAAAACAAGTAAATAACAGACATATGCACTTATCAGCTGATCTGTGAGAATTTGAAAGGTCCTTTGAAGGCTTTACCAGTGTTCCAGTGGAAGCAGAGCTGGTATTGTGCGTCTGTATTGGAAAAAAGTGAAGTTTTCCCAATAAAGTGTTTTGTATGTGTTTTAAGTAGCAGGAGGTCTGCCAGTTCTGGTAACCAGACTGCTTGACAGAGTGGTACAACTGGTCAGTCTCAGGGGAGAACAGAATGAAGGGGCACATCCCGTACCTCTCAACTGTCCAAATTTGTGCAGGTGGTCTAGATTTTTGTCTCGATTTGTGGCCTGTTCCTCATAAAATTTTGGTTACCTGGCAAATTAATGGCAAACAACTGAGAACTGAAGTCAGAAAATGACAGACATTTGAGTTTCAGATGTCATACTCCTCAAAAAATGTATCCTAATAGTCTATCAACTTTCTAGGTTTGTAAGAGCAATAGTTAAATTGTCCCTATTTTTGGGTCTATGGCCCCCCACTGTGGTTTTGTCCAGATTTCTTGAAGTGGTTGACAGGTATGGCATATTCTACTGGACAGTGTTTGTAATTAAGTGAGGTGTTCCTCTGAAGTACTGGGTAAAAAAAAATTCCTTTTGTGGCAGTAGAACATCTTTGTCTATAGCGGTTCTTCCTTCAGGAGATTTTTTGGCAGTATTTAAAAACAAGAGTTTATTTCTACATTTTAAGTTACTGATGTGAACGGACACGGTTAATAAGGGAGCAACAGTAATGTCTAAGTGGTAACTGTTTGAAATATCAGAACCCGCTTTTGCGGGTTCCATAATGCTTAGACTTCTTTCGGCTTTTCCTGATCGGGGTTGCCACAGCGGAACAATGGTCTGCAGAATGACTGGCAGTGGAGTTTTACAGTGTCAAGTTGCCATCCTTGCACCCAACCCTCCACAGAAGGCACACACACACACACACACACACACACACACACACACCTTGGGCCACTTTAGAGTATCCAATC
Organism: Protopterus annectens; assembly: GCF_019279795.1. Classification (NCBI taxonomy): domain Eukaryota; kingdom Metazoa; phylum Chordata; order Ceratodontiformes; family Protopteridae; genus Protopterus; species Protopterus annectens. The sequence continues at coordinate 369,402,462 of NC_056747.1, read as the reverse complement.
CACCTGCAGCATGTTTTTGGAATGTGGAAGGAAGCCAGAGCACCAAGAGGAAACCCATGCGACCACATGGAGGACATGCAGACTCTGCACAGAAGGCACCCCAGTTAAGAAACGAACTGGAGAACCTCTTGCTGTGAGGTGGCAATGCTAACCACTGCACCACCGCAGCCATGCCCTAGAATGCTAAGAGTGAACGAACAAAAAAAGAACTAACCAAATCCAAGATGGACATTTCTCAGAATATTTTCTTTTCTCTGATGTATGGCAATCTTGGAGTTGGTATATATAAGTTCAGGGGGGGGATGTGCAGGGTTGTCTTACTTCCCTGCAAAAAAAAGTTTAAAGGAGAAGAGCAATGTTTTTTCTTAGCTCTTCTCTTTCATTTCAAAAAACAGCTTAAGTGTCAGCACATGGATTTAATAGTGACATTTCAATAAGGAACCTGCTTACGTATCTGAATACAGACACTCACTCAATACTTTGGTGACTGTATGCGCATGGTATAATAAAAGGTATAGGAAGATTAAAGGAATTTAGGTTTTTGCAGTCTCCTAAAAAGTTTCACTTTAGTCCCTCCAGTATCAAAGCAAACTGCTAATTGTGTAGCCAGATAAAAAGCTTATCCTGAATTATTTGAAGACTTTCAAAAACTGCTTTGCGGTGAGAGACAGCTATAAAGAAAACAAGCTCATTACCATGACGAATGTGGCTTCAAAATCTGACTGTTAATAAAAATACTGAAAAGAACAGAACCCAAGAAGATACGCCCTTTGAGACACATGCAGAGATATTCTAAGAGGAAAAACTACTGTTGCCTAGGATAAGAAAAGGTTCCGTTAGAAATGAAGCTAAAGTATAATTTGAATTTGGTGGCCCCAAAGATGAATGCATCTAGAGAAATTAATAGAGCATATGACTTATGCAGTTGAAAGCCTTTGTGAAATTGATGAAAAGTATACTGTCCAAGTAATGTTTACTAGTGCTATATAGAACAGTGCATATTTGAACAGAGCTAATTTGGGTACTTTTTCCTTTAAGGAAATTAGAATGATGAATGGTGAAAATGGTACATAATCAGTGGTTTGCCTGCATACTGTTTCTGAAGTAGCTTATTAAAATGTAGTAGCAGAATTGCCTGTATTGCATTTACAAGCTTACTGAATTTAGGAAATGGAATTAGGATTGCTTCTTTTGGCTTTTGAGGTTTTTATGACAAAGAGATGTTAAACAGATACTTAAGCTAGGAAATTATTCAGGCACAACAAAATTTAATAAACCAAGGGAAAAGAACATTTGCCTCTAGTGAATCATGACTGAGCAGAGTTTCAATAAGCTCTGTTTCTTTATACAAGCTCCTGAGATAGAAAGGAGTAAGGCAGGGTTCAAAAGAGAAAGATGTGGACTTCTGGTATGTGGATTATTCACATAAAGTTCTCTATTATTTAGTTGAAATTTGTTGGAATAAGGTTAAATTAATGATTAAAAAATTACATCCCGGGGCAAAAGGGTTGAGTACCATTAGGTGAATGTCCCTTAAGTGGCAATTAAAAGGGGAAAAAATTTGTTTTCAGAAGATATGAACAATCCGGAAACCCACATGGCAGAGATGGTGCCAGCTGAAGTAACTGGAGGGTCAGAACATCTAGACAACACTGGACATCAAGCAATTAATTTTGGTTGTAATCCTTCTAAAAATACAAAAAGTAAACTCAAAGCTAGAGATGTATAAGGAAAAAGCAGCAAAGAAAGATGTTGAAATTGATAAGGTGCTCTCTACACATTCAAATGACTGCTCAAATGCAGGACAAAAATGCCATGTTGCTAGATAAGACAGCCAATCTGGAAGGCAAACCTGAAGAATTATATGACAGGCAAACCAATGCAAAACACTTGGTGAGGAGGAACAACTTGCACATATTTTGCCCTCAACTGTCTGAAGGAAATAGCTGTGAAAAATTTGTGCGAAGACTCTTTTGAGCCTCCTTAATTACAATCAGAATGTCCACAGTGAACCCTTACCTAAAGGGGAAAAAGTTTTAAATCAACAGGGTGTTCAGGTGGAGGTGTATTAAGGCCCCCTTATGTCAGAGGTCATCTAATTGTAAAGACAGAGTGAGTAATTTCATTCTGGAAATCTGAATAAAGAGGGAGAACCAATGCTGTCTGGGCCAGAAGGGAAGCAATTTTGGCCTCCTCCTTTTCCACCTAGATCACCCTTGGGAAAAGGTGGATGATGGAATGCAAACAGAAAGACACCTGTCCCATCTGAAGCAGGCATCCACTACCAAGGATCTTTGTATGGTGATCTGGAGTAGAATTTCTACAGCTGGTTGCTGCTCTGAGAAGCAAAAAGGTCCATCACTGGGACACCCTGCCCGCAGGAAAATGACATGGATGTTGAGAGAGAGATTTTTCTGCCTAGAATGAACACTGTCCATCGCCTAAGGATCAGTAGCTGATCTGCTTATATGATCCACCAGAAAGAGTTCAAACAGAATGGAGTATATATGGCTTTTAGTGTTATTTGGGACTGAAAAATCATGACCTCCAGCACCCCTTCCTTGTTTTGTCACTTGAAAGGCCCCTTTTCTCCCCATACAGGCTTAAAATCTTCGAGGGCCTGTATCAAGGTCAACATTTTCTGAAGGGTATCCCTTTGCTCTGTCTGAGCTACATGGACCATCATTCCAATTCTTGTATGATGTAGGGTACCAAAGTGATTATCTCCATGAGGGAAGGACAATGTTCATTCTAGGCATTTCTGAGGTATTGCTGGAGATTGCCCATCTGCATCCTCATAAAGGGGACCATTAATGTAATAGATACCATGAACCTCAAGTGTCCTTCACAGTACCCTTGCCATCATTTCAGTCTTCTGTGCCAAGGTGTGAAAGTGTGCAAAGGCAAGAAATTCCATTCTACCCTAAGGAAGGAAGGTCTTCTGGTTGATTAGATCCAGCAAGGTCCCCAAGAACACTGTTCAGCTGGAAGCAGCAAGATTCAACTTGGGGATGCCAAAAGTTTTTTTTTTTTTGTAAAGAATCCATGGGTAAACTGCAGAAAAGTACAGGTTTTTGAAAACAATCCATGGTAAACTGCAAAGTCCTCTCCATTTCCTCCATGGATTGTGCTTGCATGAGGCAGCTGTCTGTGCAGCAATAAATGTGAATGCCCTGGGTTTTGCACTAAATAATAACTGGAAACAGACACTCCAAGTACCCAGAGTGCAGCAGCCAATCCAAACGGCAAAACGGTAAAATGAAAGTGGGAGATCCCTACATTGAATCTGAGAAAACATTTGTGGTCACTGTGAACTGGTATTTTGAAGTAGACACATTTAAGGTCCAGGTAAACCATCAGAGCTTGGGAGGGAATTGGAGTGGTAACAGGACCTGTAATGACATTTTTAATTTTGAAACCTTGAGGTAGGTATTTAGACTTGAAAGGCTCAAGACTGGCATCCAAAGGCCATCCTTTCTGGTCTCTAGCAACAGCTATGACTAGAACCCTCTGTTATGTTCATGTCTTGATAATGGTTCTACTACCACTAAGTGCAGGTGCTCTTAATGAACTGGACGTACAAAATGTACTTGGTTTCTTGGCACATCACGGGTGACACTGGGATATCCGACATCTTTGACTTACAAAATGAAGTCTGCAATCCTAAGACACTACCTGTAGCACATACTTGTTGCTTATGATGCTTTCCCAATTACTCAAATCATAGGAGGTTACTAGGCTAATGGCCCCAGGGCCCTTACAAGCCTAGCCAAGTCCAACCCGTGTTCCCAATAAAATTGTGTTATCCTTTCCATTATCCTGAGAGGTGAGAAGTGGGAGACATGATTGAAATAGGGGACTGGAGAAGTAGAAGAGGTCTACAAAGTTACAACTGCCCTTTTTGTGGAATGGATGCTTGAAGGTCTCCAGTCTTCTTGTCTCCTTGCAATTTTTTTTTGTACTTAACCCTCCCCCCCCCCTTTATCTGCTTACCTTTACCATGCCTATGATAGCAGAGCCACACTTTGGCAGGTAAATTCTGTCATATCTTTGCAATGAAGAATGAAAAAGCTGTTTAACAGATTGCATGGGTTTCTTCCTTTCATCCATCATTTGACTAGTTTAACAGTATGAGTCACAAACAAAAAGTCCTTATGAAGTGGGACCCGAGATGATGTACTTTAACATCCATTGATAGGGCTGAAGTCTCAGCCATGCATTCTTCATAATTGCAGACAACATAACTGCCATCCCGGATGTTGTATACAAAACACTGCAGCCACACTTTAGAGTGCTTAGCCACCTAACTAATGGACTGGGTGAAATCCAGTCATTTCATCCTCGGGTCGACATCAGACACTTCCCAATTTCTCCTCATAACTGGTGAAGGGCTGCAATAAGAAACTTAAGTTATGTGCGTCCCCCAATTAATGGCTGTGAAGGCCAGTTTGGCAGTTATGGACAAAGAGTCTAAGGAGGAACAAGAATCAATATATACCTCTTTTCTGAATCCATAAACACCACTGCCAAAGCTTCCTCAGGATTTTCACAGAGGGATATATAGGACTCCTGGATCTTGTAAAACTTATCAGGCCTTTAGGGCAGGGGGCCAGATGTCAGGTTCTTTAGAGGCAGCCAGGAAGGCACCAAATCCTCTAGGACTGGAAGAATGCTACTGGTTTAGGGGCATGCAGATCTAGAAAACTCACAGTATCTTTTTTTTTTTATTTTTGAAATCTAAACGGGAAGCCAAAGAGGTATCAAAGTAATATTTCATTCTGGAAAGAACATCTCCAAATGAGATTTCTTCTGTAGAAGAGTGGTGTCACCAATGTACATGCAGTAATTTAAGGTAGGAGACATCAAAGACACAATCCAGTTCTTCCTCTGTCTCTGAGAAGTCAGACTCCCTCCTTGGGAAGGTTCTCTTTATCTTAGGAAAGAAGACTAGACAATGACAGCCAATCTGCACTTGGTTGTAATTTCTGCAGGACATGCAAGAACTCCTAATCCATGGAGATCCATTCCTGCGGAAAGCCTGGTTGGGGAAATAAAGTGCATGCCTGTTAGTGGAGATCCAAGAAACTGCAGGGAGATGGGAGAGGCTAACATCCTGTGGTTAAACTTTTGGCTCTCCTGGCAGGGGCACCCACTCAGTCTGGACAGTCCCAGATTTAAGTCTCAAACCAGGGGTGTCACCCGTATCAAAAATAATAGGACAATCAACCTCTCCTTTCAGAAGAGACAAACAGGCTTTGGCAATAGGTATCTGTGGAGCGGCACTTGGTCTGAGCTCCATGCGACGGTCTTCGGCTTGGTGGGAAATACCTTTGTCCACAGGGATGACAGCCTCCAAACAGGTTCCACCAGAGGCCTTGGACAACTGAGGTGTGCGGGCTAGGGGCCTTGACAGCACCTCAGAAGGAACCACACCCTAGAGCTAAGTGGAGGCATCTGACACCTTACTAGCCTCTCCAAAGTCCCTGACCATCTTCTCCTTAAGCCACTCCTCCACATGACTCTTTGGGAAGATATACAATCTCAGGGACAAGACTGAAGATGGCATGGAAGGATGCAGGAAAGCCTCAAATCTCTACACATATTGAATGGAACACTCTCCTTTTCTAAGGGTTTAGGTTGTAAAGCCATGGAAACCACCACAGATTTTAACATGGTGTTTTTGTCCTAAACAAAATGTACAACAGTTGTGGAAACCCTTAAAAGGAATTTACCTTCCACAAGAGTACCCTTCATTCCTTCTTAGGAAGAGACATACCCCTTGCACATAAATGGTCATCCAGCCCCCTACTTATGCAATACAAATTGGTTTAGTACTACACCAAAAAGCAAAAAGGTACCAAGAAAAATTCTGCAAATGGGGTACTACCCTGTAACGAACACAGATGCAACAGGGTACTAACCTGTAATGAGCACTGGAGCAGGATGAACAGTGCTACACTACAGACACATATCTAAGAGTTCACACAAAAAGGAACTGCCAGCAAGAAAGAAGGGGACCTCCAAAATCACTGCATATTGATCAACAGCAAAATGTCAGCATTCCCAGTGTGAAAATAGAAACTAAGAAAAAGGAGTGCTATTGAAAATGTTTTTTTTTTTTTTTTTTTGAGGGGGGGGGGGGGCAAAATTCAGTTACACTGAATGCAAGCCAGCAAAGAAGAAATTTGAAAACCTGACAGAAAATCAATCAGAAAAGGTGAAGAGAAAAAACTGTCTAGGAAGGATTCTGCCGCTGTTCAGCAAAAAGTAGTTCAAGCTTCGGCTTTGGTTCAAGAGATGGCTTCCAGTAATTTGAAGGGAAAATGAATCAAATGTACTTGGAGGTGAATAAAATAAATGAAACACTGAAGGAATATATCAAACAACAAAAGGCTGGAAAAAAAAGAAGCAGCTTTAAGCTAGTCAATCAGATGGGATTGATAAAACTGCATAGACTGGCATGAAGAAAAAGATGACGACAATGAGGTTTCTCAAGAAGAACTATTTAAAAAAATAACAGAACTGGATAACAGCACACACAAGAAAACCTGAAATTTTCTGCTGTACCACAGAAACTAGAAGAAAATGGACTGTATTCATTTTATGAAAGCACAAATAAGCAACTGGGCTGGTGTTCCACAGCATAATTTAACTGAAAGGGCACACAGTGTATGGGCCAAACATGGTAATTAGAAACAGCCAAGATGTACATTAGTAAAGATACAATCATACCAGAAGAAAGAGCTGCTCCTTGTAAAGGCAAAGTATTAAAAACTGGAGACAGCAGAGTGTTTGAAGAAAATGACTATACCATACACCAGGCAGAAAAAAAGCAAAACATTTATTCCAGCAATCAGGGAATGTCGAGAGGCAGGTGTGAGATTCAAGCCATTGTACCCAGCTGTCTTCAAAGTGTATTCTCCTGGAAGATCAAAGCCACTTTTTGATACACAACAGGCTAAGGAGGAAATAAAAGGTTATCCAACAAAAAAATGAGTCAAGAAGAAGAAAGGGGACTCTGTTTCTCATTCTTCTGATGGTAAAGGTTCATAGAGAGAATTTTCCAATGAAACCTTTTCCAATGTTCCAAAGGAAAATGCTTGAGAGAGAGAGAAAAAAGCACAGGCGTCGACTAAAAAATCAGCAGTACCTTGGACTTGAACTACGGTGTGGTGTCGAGAAATGGAGATGAACAGTAAGACGATCAGCGACTCTGAAATTAGTGAATAAATGGAAGACTATAAAGCATCTTATCACATTTGTGAAATATGGTTTTGCAAGAAAAGGTGGATGAAAAACACTGAACTTTTGTTGACTTTGTTAAACCTGAGGGTGGACTGTAAAGAATACACCCACACTTTATATCAATAATGTTTACAAAGACACTAAAGGGAAAAGCTAAGTAAGTAAAACTATTTTTATTTTTATTACTATTTGTATAAAACATTGTATGATACAAACTGCATGTTATAAGAGTAAACTAAAATGTGTGTAGTGTGTAGTCAGGGGTATTTTAAATGTGGGGGAGTCTTTTCAGTGATCGTTGTACACGTTAAAGATATTAAAGTGAACAAGTGCTTTTTTAGTTGTAAGAAATATAGATTTACAGTGTAATGAGAAAAAGGCTGGGCAAAAGCAAGTTTAATGTTCATATGCTGTATTCTTCAGCTACTGGCAGGGTGGGGTGGGATGTAAAAGTGCACTGATTACATGCAGAATTAGGATATGTTGTCTTTTAATTTCACAATGATAAATGTCTAAATTACTACCTCTGGCTTAAGCTGTAAACAGGTATTGTTTAGTAAGCATGTAGGCTTTACAAAGTAAGACAAAATGATGAAGCTCACGAAACAGCTAAGCTTCTTAACAACTTCAAGCTGAGGGTAGCTGTGCATTCTTTTCTGACTGGAATTTATACAGACTCATTGGTGAGCAGTTAATCTTTTTATATACCATTTATTACATTACCACATATGACATAGGCAATCTACATTTATATGAATGAAAAACCACACTGGCACAATTCCAGCTGCAAATATACATTACAAACCACGGTGACACAACTGTAGATGCAAACATTACACTTCACTTATCTATCCAGTCATTATCAGTCAAACATTATATAGCTCATTCAAATCTTGACTTCTTTTAAACCTCATTCCTCCTCTGCATGTATTGTTCCCACAATTTCCATGTTTTCCTATGTAATCTGCTCCTACCCTTTTCTAAAGATCCCAATTCCATTCGTTTTTTTCTCTGTTACTATATTCGCTACTTCTAGTAAAGTTGGTTTAGACTTGGATTTCTATTCTCTTGTAATTGCTTTTTTTGGCAGCCACAATGATTAGACTCAGCAAGGCCTTACTTATGTCTATGCAATTCCGATTCTGTATCACAGCTCAAAAAAGTAATTTCCTCACTTACACCAATTTGCCCACCCAGTAACTCTGACAAATCAGTCTGCAGGGAATCTGTAAAGTCTACCAACTCTTTACACTAAGAACCACAAATGTGAATGAACCAAACCAGTAAAGCACCAAAATCCAAGGCAGTCAAACAAGCAGATCAACATAGTAGTGTTAATAAATATAGTTTAATGTTCCAACTCCAAAATGCAGTAAAATGGGCTCAACACAATCCAATCACAATCAATGTTAAGCGCTCTTTCACCTCATATAATGCAAAGCTTCATCAGAACCAAGTAAAATCCATCAGGTGTGTTAAATACTCTCTTACTTAACTAAACAGCTGTTTCTTAAAGAACCCATCCCTCCCCTTAATAACATGTTTCAATATGTGTGTGTATTCTAAAATAATACAACTTTCAAGGTGTTTTCAAATAATTAATTCAACATTACCATAATTTGTAAACTGTTCTTGTGTTAACCTAAATAAATAAATGTATACATTTTAAGGTTAAAATAATAAATAACCCTATAATAAAATACTGTGAATAATTGTAAGAAATATGAATACTGTGATAATTATAAAAATGTAAAAAATACAATCATAACTTAGCTTGTCGTAATTTTAAAACACTGTTAATGCTAATATAGTCATTAAGGCCAGGAGATCTACCAGCATCAGTCCTTAACTGACAGAATAATCCTAAATTCAACCCTAGACTCCCAGTTACCACCACGAGAATCAGTAACTACCCGTTCCACTACTGAAAACTTAAATATTCATGTTTTTACATACTAAAGAGTGTCTATAAAAGGCATTAGATTCCTTACATTTAGTGATCTCAGAGATGTCCATATATCCGCTTCCTAAGGGTACGTACAGTTTTTGCAATATAGAAACTGTTACAAACTCCACAAATTCCTATATATATTAACAGTTCATTCCACAATTGTAATATTTGGAAGCTACCATCCTATTACCTCTAGAGGGAATTCATATTTCACTCCCTTCAGAAATGTACTCACACTGATGGTAGGCATCACATTTAAATGCACCTCTTCTTGACCTAACAACCTTCCCTGTGTTTTCATTCTTCTTTTCAAACATGTCCTTCAAATTCATAACTCTCCTTCTCACAAAAGAAGGGTGTTCTGGAATGTATACCCCAGTGTCCTCGTTCAATTTCAGAATGGGCCAATATTTTTTGATAATATCCTGTACTTTACAGGATGTAGTGGAAAAAGTGTGCGTTAAGGCCACACCATATTCAGCTCTATCATCATGATGTATTGTCTCATCTGTGGACCCTAGGCCTAGTAGTGGAAAGAACTTACTGTCCCTGTACTTAGTAACTTCCTCAGCTAAATGGTCTACCATAGGTTTGGGGTAACCTCTTTCTAAAAAAAGGGAATCCCATCTAAAAATACTGAATTGATGCTAGTCATTCTCAATACCCTTATCATCTGACCTTACACTTTCCCTTTCTTTTGGTAGTATGGATGTCCACTCTCGAAATGCAAATAAGTATTAGAAAAAGTGGGTTTTCTATATAACCTAGACTGAAAACAGTTTGATTTATCCTTATAGAACGTAACATCTAGGTAATTGATAGTAGAATCATTAGTGGTGTATGTAAAGGTCAGAAAATCAGTAGAATTGTTAAGATAGAGCATGAATTCATTGAATTCTCCTGCTGAACCTTTCCATAGTAAACAAATGTCTTTCAGGTAGCAGGTATAAAAGGTGACATATCTCCACCAATCTGTATTAAGGACAAACTTCTGTTCCCAATAATACAGAACACAATTAGCATATAGGGGAGCACAAGCTGCCCCCCATAGCAACTCCCTTTCTTTGTTGGTAGAAGTCTCCATTAAAATAAACAAAAGTGTTTTTCAAGATAGTTTCAGTGAATTCCATAATCAAATTAATAGTGTTGTTACCTAGTCCTGTTTCAGTGCATAGAATTTCTCCAAACCATTCTAGACCTACCTTGTGTGGGATACTTGGGAATAACTCTACCACGTCAACAAGTGGTTAAGAATATATCTGCATCATATTTACCCTTCGTTATTCTCCTCAAAAAATCCCAAGAATCCTTTATGTGAGGAACACAGTTTATAAATTTCTTCAACTGGGCATCTACAAAAATCACTAAAGGTTCAGTGATACTACTGGCTCCTGCTACTATAGGTCTAAATTTTAATTCATTAATCCCTTTGTGCACTTTAGGGATCCTAAATATAGCAGGGACCCTAGGCTTCACAACGTGCAAAAAATTAAATAATTTGTCATTTATACTACCTTGTAGTAAATGATCTGACAAATATTTAATTTTAGAATATGAAATATTTATTTTGTTGCGAGTAACAGATAGTGTAATGGTCAGAGTCCTGTAAAATATTATGTATACAAGTACCATATTCTTATTTGTACATCAAGACCATCCCTCCACCCTTATCAGGCTTCATCACTCTACAATTTTCATCCTTTAATAATTTCAACAATAATTTCTCTTCTTCTAACAAATTATTAGTGAAATTATCTTTACTATTCAGTTGTCTCACTTCTTTTTCAATTAACTCTTCAAAAATTTTTAATGATGAATTCATTAGTGGGTTAAACAAACTCTTTCTAGACATTTCACCTTGGTTTAGGTGTACACCTTTAAAATCTGTAAATTAAGTTGCCTAATAAACAACTTGATGGCTATTAATGTGTTTACCAATGAACCAGGACGTGTACGAACAAAATGAAATCCTTTAGTAAATAAACTAAAATAGGTCTTGTTAACTACTAAATCTGAAAAGTTATAAATAATAAAATTATTTTGTTTACAAACTCTTGAATCCACGTTTCCGAATCATATCCTGGTTAACGTCTGTCAGTAATTCCAAATTCTCCCTGGATGTCTGCCCCCGTCCCTCTCCTGTAATACTGGGGGTTCTGATAAGAGTATTTCCTTTGCTTTTCGGCTAACCTCTCGCTTCTCCTCAGCATTCCTTCCCCTAAAGGGTGACCGAAGTGCTCATTATTGTTTGTGTCATTGTCATCATTTACTAAATCAATTACATTGTCACTGTCTGAATGATGTAACCCTGAAGTATTGTTTAAAAACTGGATAGGCTCTACCATTTCTATATTCCTTTAAATCTCTATCAAGCTTTTTCATTTTGCTAAAAATAATTTTATCACAGTAATTGTCAATTTCTCCAAACAAATTCTCATATTTTGATCGAAATTCCCACTATTAAAATTTAAAACATTGTTGTGTAAGACATTAGTTTCATTTAACAACACTTCTTTTTGACTTTCATAGTCCCTAACCATTAACTTCAACATTTCTATACCCGTGTTATTAAACAATTCAGTTAACGGTTTGTATAACAATTAATTCTGCTTGACATTGTTTGGATATTTAAACAGTCTCAACCCTTTTGGGTACTCTTTCAGTTGAAATACATTAATTTAAATAATCAATTTCTAACGGATTCATTTTCACAGAGTAATTAATTGTGCAAGTAATTGCTTTTTTTGGCAGCCACAATGATTAGAGTCAGTAAGGCCTTACTATGTCTATGCAATTCCGATTCTGTATCACAACTCAAAAAAGTCAATTTCCTCACTTACACAATTTGCCCACCCAGTAACTCTGACAAATCAGTCTACAGAGAATCTGTAAAGTCTACCTACTCTTTATACTCCCAGAAAATATCCTCCCAGTTACCTCTTTCTTCCCCATCACATCTCCAACATTTGCTGTCCACCTGAAGAAAAATTCCTTGGAGTCTACATGGGATATAAAATACCTATACAAACACTTCCAAGCAAAGATTCTAAATCTTTTAGACGTTACTGCATATTTGGGAGACATACATTTATCTCCCATTGTTTTGCTGTGAATTGCTTATCCAATCTCTCTTCCCAATCCTTTCTAACCTCCTCCATTTCATTCTTATAGTTATTATGCAATATTGTATATCCTCTACTAATTACTCCTTTTTAATGGCAGCTTCAGTTCTAGACTGTACTAAAAACTCTACCAGTACTGTATTTTGTTTAGCCCCCCCCCCCCCCATTATTTCTTAACTTATACGCTGATATGAATCCTTGACAGGGAAGGCAATCTCTAACCTGCAGTCCAAATAAATTATCGGTGTCTTCCTATTAAATTACCTTTCCCTCTCTAGTTATTTCCTCCTAGTACCTTGATTCCTTTGCCAGTTTTCGCCAATAAATTCCAGCCCCCTCTTCCCTATTGTCTGTATTCCTAAGTGCAGTTATCCCTATCGACAGAATCTCCTTTCTCCGTTCCCGTGTTGGATTAGTTCTTAAAATACTTTCGGCTACTTTATGAATACAGTATTCCATATGACTACTCTTAAAAGTCCGCATCCAAAATCCCAGTCTCTCCTAGTTTCTTGAGCTTCTCCCCCAGTTTCATCACCTGTCACTAAAAATCATATTTTAATACTAGGTGAGACTGAAGTTTCATAGCACTCTATTTTTGTAACCTGACAAAGAAGGATCTCTCACCTACTTCAACTTGCCTTGCTCTAGTAAGTAACCAGGGAATAACAACTCTTTAGGTCAGTCACGAAACCATAGTGAGATTAGTTAAGCATTATTTTTCTTTAACTGTGAGAACCTGTCCACCTGTGTTATTTTTAATATTTCCTGTGATTTTAACTCTGGCATTTATTATAAATAGATATTTAATATTTAACAAAAGAACATGAAAATACATTTAAACTTTTCATTGTGGCCAGTCCTTTAGAGAATACTTTAACCTTTGCGAGTACTTGCATCTGCTGGTGAAACTGTGGCCACACCTGAAAGCCTGGCTGTTTAGTCAACATTACCATTTGTATTGATATTAAATTTCACTCAGGATAACTGGGTACCCTTGTGAGAGCCTTAGAGTAGCTGGCTTTGTGGTGTCTGGTGGCAGTGTAACTACCTTACAATGTGGGCAAAAGGGGACATAGCTAGTAAATCTTTGCCAGCTTTTCCCAGGCATATGTGTGTGTGTGTGTGTGTGTGTGTGTGTGCACGCGAAAATCAAATCTCAAAGTGTGTGTCAGCTATTTGGAGCAGGGACATGAAGCACTGGTTTCACAGTGAGGGTTCTGGAGGACTTGGCTTGGACAATCGGCTGAGGACTCAATCCTGCAGCTGTGCCAGTGGGTAGTATTACTGGGGATCTGGACTGGGGGGGGGTAAGCAGAGACCTTGGACTGAGTGTGTTCCCTGTGTGCACTTAAGGGGAAATGGTTTTTGATGGAGAGCTGCATCTGGAACTACTGAGTGTATCCATTTTTGTTCCAAGTGAACAACCCTCTCCAGTGCCAGTGATGAGGAAATCAAGCTCTTTGATTACTGGACCAGAGTGGGGACTTCACAAAAGTATTTAGGAGAATGGATTAAAAGGCTTCTGTTACGACAGCTGAGGATATGTGGGAAGAAACAAAACAAATGATAATACCAAAACTGACAAACTGGAAACACTTACTTGTGGATATGGATAGTAAGATACAAGCAGTGAAAATGTTTTAGTCCCTTTACTCTACAAGTCAAGCATACTTTTATCAACCAAGGAGAAGTTGTGTATAATAAAGTTTTGTAGGAATTTATCTAGGAGGGAAAGGGTGTTACAGTTAAGTAGGATAAGCTGATCCCTCCAACAGGAGGAGGTGGTTTAGGTTAACCTGATTTGAAGGACTATTTCAGAGCTTCACAGTTAAGGCTCATAACACAAGCAGAATGTGGTAATTCAAAGTGGAAAGGGATGATGATGAAGCAAGGTAGAAGCTTGACAGAGCGAGAAAGAGATTTTGGATGCAGATCCATAAGGAGAATAATACCAACCATAAAGATTACTATATTTATAAACTAGCAAAGTATTCTAAGAACCAAGCCATGTATGGAGAAATGAGAGTTTGCCAATAGTGATGAATTCAAGTAGTGGTACAGAACATAAGCAAGGGGAGGGGGCTGGAATTTACTGGAGAAACCCGACAAAGGAACCAAGATATTGGAAGCACAAAAAATTCAAGCAGAAAGGTAATAGAGTAGGATGGAAGAAATTTGGATTGAATGCTAGAGACTGCCATCCCTACTAGGGCTTGATCTCAGAGTACAGGCAAAGAGAAAGGGGAAGGGGAATTTTAAGTGAAAGATTTGCTACGGTAGAGTTTTTTTTTTACTTGAATGTAGTATAGAAGCAACTGTTAAAAAGGGATAATTAGTATGGCATATAAATACTGCATGATAAGTACAAGAATCAAAAAGAGGATGTTAGAAAAAAAATGGCAAGACAGACTGGAAAAGCAATTTACAAGAAAATAATGGGAAGACGTATGTATGGCTCTCAAGGATGCAACCAAGTCCAGAAGGTTTGGGATCTTCGGAAGTGTTTGCATAGGTATTTTTAAACTCTAAGCACATTTCAAATAATTTTTCCTCAAGTAAATAAACTTTGGAGGTTTGAAGAAGAAGAAAGATGCAACTGGGAACATATACATGCAACATGGTGGCAGATTTTAAAAATTCCCTGCAGAGTACTCTCTCAGAAATACTGGGTGAGCAAACAGCTGTGAATAGGGAAATGATTTTTCTTTTGCTGGAATACAGGATCTGAATTGCCTAAACATAGTAAAAACTTATCAAGTTTACTTCTGTTGACTGCCAAAAAAGCAATTATTACAAAGGGGAAATCAAAGTCTACACCAACTTTAATTTCAGGTACTGAATACTATAAAAAAAAAAGAGATGAGTTTATCAATTTTTATAATGCTGGACTGATTGTAGTACCAAAGAAAATATATGTGCTGTATATTGTATTGGTATGGAAAATGTTTAAACTTTTTTTTTTCTTTTCTGTTAATTTATGTTTGGTATGTCTTAAGTCGCATAGCTCTCAACTGTACAGATTTTCGAGGAATTTCCAGATTTTTGGCACATATTTTAGTCTGTTCCACATACAATTTGTAGTTTTTCTGGCAAGAAATCACTACATAATGACATACATTTGGGTTTCAGACTTCAAATCCTTCAGAAAATGCATGTTAAAATAGCCTTGCTATTCTAGCAACTTTCTAAGTTTATAAGAGCAATATTTAAAATATGTCCCTATTTTTGTGCCTTTGTCCCCCCATTTTGTCAGGCTTTGTCCAGATTTCTTGCACTAAGTGGTTGAGAGGTATGCTAAATGAATTAAGGTGCTTAAAAAAAGTTCTAAAAAGGTGCAGGTAGATGTCATGCCACCTTCATACAGGGAATTTACTGATGTCCTTTAAGGATGGACATCCATACAGTCTGGAAGGATGCTAAACTCTGGATGTTGAGCAAGAAATTGGGGTCTGCTGAAGCGGAAGTCCCAGTAGTCAGTACTGATGCAAAACTGATCCTAAGAAAAGCTGTAGGAAGAGCCACGCCCTAAACATTCATGCATCTTTGGGCATCTGAGACCAGTAGCCTCTCACCTGAAGTGATCCTAAATTAAAGACATACCTTCTGGAGGATGCCCAAGATACAGCGTGCCCTCATCTTCTATATCCTACACTCACAGGGAGGACAGTCAAGACTTAAGTGAGCTCCCACTTTCTCTCATGAGAGAGCAGCCTCTTTCTCTTCTGAGCAGGAACTGCCCAAATGGTGTAGGACTGGTTTTGTTTGCCTACATGTTTAGAAAAAATCCAGGAACAGGTTCAACCAGTCATGCAGTCCCAAAAGGAAGCCTGGTTGGACCAGATACTGGCAAGGAATGCACAGAGACCTGACTCAGAAGAATGCCTGCCCCCCCCCCAAACAGTACGGGGCACTGGGAATAATATCAGAGTCCCACAATTCAGCAATATGATTTTTGCGTGGCTTATCTCATTAATGCTATGGAAAATGACATCCAAGTTGATTGCAGACACTTTTTTGGCCTTGGAAGACCATGTTAGCAACTGAAGGCATTATGGCCTTGGAAGACCATGTTAGCAACTGAAGGCATTATGGCCTTCACAGCAGGAGTGCCAGTCATGGCTGCAGGTTGTGAAGAACCTCTGTGCAGCTGATGCTCTCTGGCCTAGGATGACTAGTCAGAGTGGTCTTAAAGTCCCCAGTCTCATGCTTAACCATTTTGTGATGGGTCAGTTGCTCCACCCGCTTGTTTTTTTGGAAAGAATGCCAAATGTTGACAACTGTAGGAAGTCATCAGGTAAGACTGCCTAGCAGGCAAATTTCTGCTTATAAAACCAGGCCTGAAGAACTTGCAGTCTTCTCAGGTTTTCTTGCTACAGTTAGTGTACAAAACACAGGACACAGTGTGGCAATGTTATATGCAAAAATGCACTTGAAACGCAAGTCTTTACAGGGAATCTGGCATTTACAGATGCACATACTCGCATCTTGAGGGTGCAAGTACCTCTAACATCCTACAGACACCTGCAACAGCCTGCTTAAAGTTAGCAAATGAAAAATCCTAAATGGGTTACTTATCTGGTCAGATCTAACATTGTTATGAACTAAACCACCAAACTGATAAGACATCTTCATACAGTCTAGAATAGCAATAATGTACTGTGGCAAAAAATAACTAAAAATGATGCATGACATTATCTCCGTTTACAATGAGAATGCAGTGACATCCCTTGGAAGAAGTCAGTCCAGCCAGCCAGGATGGAAGACTGTAAAGCTATTAAAAATCAAGTCAAACGTCAGAACCACCTGCAGCCAAAGTCCCAAACTTTATGACTGCAACACTGATTGATACAAAGTACATATATACCAGAGATTTATTCAGATTTCCCTACATACATGTAAGCATTTGAGGGGAGACGTCTGCATATCAAGCTAGTTTAAGCCAACTATGGTTCCTAGTTAGTTGGTTAGGACCATCAATAACATTCAAGAATTGTGCAGACAATAGGACAGTAACAGCAGTTTGGGCCAAAGTAGACATAAGCATCTGTTAATATTGTGAAGACAGATTTTTTTTTTTTTTTTGTGCAATTACCCTTAATAAATGAATAAAACTAATGAAAAATAATAAGCAACAAAATAAAACTTCACAATTATACAAGTCCAGTAATAAAAGTGTACACTTAAAATATACAAAATATTTATCTAAACCTAAAGACATTATAATGTAAATGTGTTTTCAAAGTTCTTTTAATGTACTGGCATTTAATATATTGCAAAACACAACTTTTGCATACAATCTAGTGAGTTTAGCCATCCAGTAATGTATACACAAATAACTTAGTTAAGCAAGTCAGATTTATATTAATGCGAAGTCTAAATCACTAATTCCTCAATAAATCTAGTCCAAACTGTGTATGTTTTAACCCCAATTAGACTCTTTACAGACCCCTTTACATTTACCACATTACCATGTACTAATCTTTTGCTACAATAAAATATCCAAAAGCAGTCAGAATATGTGAAATAACTTATTGCAACAATCACTCTCTCATTCTTAACATATACAATTCCATAATTCCCTATTTCTGCACAAATTTCAGAATGCAAATAATCCCCTTGTTAAATATGTACCTCTACACATGTATAATAAGTAATTTTATATCCTCACTGCATGATCTAGTAAAAGCATAAACTGCTGGCATTACATTTCATTTTCTACATAACTTTAAACATTACACAGATTAAAACAAACAAAAAAACAAATGTTAGGTAAACCAAATGCAGTCTTACCACATGTATGCATCTAAAGACCACAGGAAACTGAAGGCAAAATTATATAATTCCTACACATAATCAGAATCCAGCCTGGAATATTCTTGATGCACAAACATATACAATAAAACTCCCCCTTATATAAAGATATAACATAAAATCTCACCCTTAAACATTTAGTAATCAATGTTTTAATTAGTCCTGAAGTAAATACATATTTCAGTCTGACATCAAAAACTAGGGAGATAAAGTGGTCACCAATATATAAATGTTTCTCTAACCAGCTCTCTAACACTAAAATGTTAGCACTGCATTCTCTCTAACACAATCTTCCGATTACTCCACAATATATCGAGCAGTACTCACAGATGACTTCTCCCTCACACAGAGGCCATAAAAAGTGAAATCATTACACGACACTCTGTAAACAAACAGAATTTTCATCTCTGCATCTCCAGTGCATGACACAACCTCATCAGTCTGAGAGTAGCATCGCCACTATCCAGCTTACAGCACACCACTGCCTGACCTGCTCTAGCTTAATGGAAATATCCTGGTTTCCAACGGCGTTCTCAAATACTATCAAATCATTCTCTTATAGGGACCCTCTTACCACCATCCAGAATAACTGAACACAGCACTAATGAAGGTCAACAGATACATTTAACATTCCAAATTACAGTTCCTCTTTCCATTACTCCTTTGTCAAAAACAGTATATGCTCACAATAATGAACAGCATAAACTCTCTAAACTGCATAAAAGGCAATGATTTAGCAATCATAAATAGAGCTAATGGTACTATAAATACAAAAGACACAATCCAACAGCTCATTTAAACAAACAAAAAGGGATAATTAGCATGGCATACAAAACACTTCATAACTATAGGAATCAATCAGAAGAGGTTAGAAAAAATTGTGAAGAGACATTGCCCCGGATTCTCAAAAGCTTCGATTCAGGAGCTCAAGCAGGCAATATGTCTGCTGTGTGATCAAGGAACAGCCTGCAAGGGTGTGCACGAACGCTCCTGCACTAATCCTGCACAGACTAAGCCCTGGTATGCAAATAACCCTATTTGCAGGTGAAATTCATGCAAATGAGGTGATACTGCAATCCAGGAAGCTTGCAACAGTCCGTGCAAGACTAGTGCTAGCTGCAAAAATGTACTCTGCTAGTAATAAAGGCTGCATATCATGTAGTAAGCATGCTAATGGCCAAGTATAAGGCCATTGGCATTGCAAACATAAAAAAATACAAAAAATCTACCTTTTTTTTCTTTTTGCTGATCTCGGCTGTTTAAGCATAGGGCAGTGGTGTGCAAATGGGATCGGGGGGAAAATAATAAAATAACCCCAAAATAAGCAGTCTAACTAAAATCACTATTCTATAAAACCAAAAAAGTGGTGCAACAGTGCTCAAATAAAACACTTCAGAACCAAAAAAGAGTACTAGTGTTGTGAGTCCTCAGAGGAAATTTTATTACAAATAGTTAAGCGCTTTCGTCAATGCCAGTTGACTTCATCAGAACCGGTGCTCTTTTTTGGTTCTAAAATCACTATTCTGCCACGCAAGTCAATAGCAGGCAGAAAACAACCTAGCCAGTGAGTAGTGGCTGCTAAGGGGGGAGGCTCTGTGTGAGACATGTAACTATGCATTAGCAGGCAATCCTATGCAAATGAGGGGAAGGACAGTGAATCCCAGTTTTCCCCAACATGAGTCAGGTCCCAACAGTGTAAGGGTAGTAACAGCTTGGTGCAAGCCTAGGACTTGTGACATCATGGGGGTGTGTGTCAGGCATACTGTAAGTGGACTGGAGCTCTGTGGCTCAGGTTTGCTCCTAGCTTAGCACAGCTAAGCTAGGGATGTGTGTCTAAACTTGCTTAGCACTCTTTACAAAGCCTAAGCAGGTGTGCACGCCACGCACCGGGGTTTTACAGGAAGAAAAGAGAGGTTAAACTAGGAAATAGCAGCAGTGTGCACATTTGAGCACACAGTTTGCGCGGCGCGCACACGGGCTTAAACAGGAAGGCAATGGGAAGGGTACACAACAGTATGAAGGTAACCAAGAAGAACTAGCTTAGCTGGCAGGTGAAATGTATCAGAATCAGCCAATTACACAGGCAGCAGACCAGCTCAGCCCAGAACCCTACTATAAACTAAGCAAACACCTTCCCCCTCTGTTTTTTCCCACACTCTACACCACTAGTGTAAACAAGCAGGAACCGTTTAACACTCAACAGCAAAATGATAGGGGCTGCAATAGCTATCATACAACTTGTGGAAGAGGCTGAGGGTGGTGAGGATGTGAATGCTGTTGACCAACCCACAGTGAGGAGACTGAGAAGAGTGTACAGACCCAGGGTAACCTACCAGGGGCTACATGAGCTGGAGATAGGGAGTGCTGTAGGCTGGACAGGGACCACCTACAGCAAATTGTTGAGCTATGTCGGCCACGCCTGACACACACAACTAACAGAGGGGAACCCATTCCAGTGGATACCAAGGTATGTGTAGGCCTAAGAATACTAGCTACAGGTACCTTCCAAAGGCCAACTGGGGATAGGATGGGGATTTCACAGGCAACAGCATCCAGGGTACTTCACCAGTTCCTGGATGCCATGTCAGCACATGTCGGTGAGCATGTACATTTCCCCAACACTTGTGAGGCGTTGGCCAGCAATATGCAACTGTTACACCAAATAGCAGAATACCCCGAGGTAGTGAGTGCTACAGACTGCATGCACATACACATCAAAGCACCACCCGGTGAATGGGGTAGGGTCTACATCAACCGCAAGGACTTCCCCTCCATCAACTGCCAGGTCATAATAATAAATATGCGTGCTGGCTGCCCTGGAAGCTATCATGATTCCCACATCTGGCATGTGACAGCTGTACCAGAGATTTGCCAATGGGGACATCCCTCATGGTCACCTAGTGGGGGATGCTGGATACACACTGGAGCCGTGGCTGACACCCATCAGAAATGCACACACACCCAAACAAGAACTCCATAATGAGTCAAACACAAAGACCAGAATTATAGTAGAGTGTGTTTGGGATGCTCAAGTCACAGTTCCAGTGCCTGGACAAATCCGGTGGAGCCTTGCAGTACTCACCAGCTACATATACCCAAATTGTCCTTGTATGTGCCATGCTACACAATATGATCCTGTGGAAACAGCTGCAGCAGGAACAGCACGGGCCAGAGCCACACAGCCATCCACCATTGCCAAGGCCTGCACAGGTACAGAATGACTCGGAGGATAAACAACCACAGCCTGCCCCAGTAGGCAGAAGGAGGCTTGCCCAGTATGCCCTGGCCTTGGCAAAGAGGCGTAGCACATACACTGACACAGGAGGGACCCAGGGAATAACCCCTCTCTCCGACTATCACATACAGTAAAAGGGATGCCAAACAGTACACTATCTGTGCCTAACCATGTGTAGGAAGTGTAGTATGTGCATCCGACATAGGAAGCCCTGCAGCACCACCCTCAATACTGGGACACCCACAAGGTAAGTGACTCACACATGCCAGTCGGGGGGGGGGGGTTCACATACCCAACAACAGTCACAGCCAGCAGGACAGATGTAGACAAACAAAAACAAAGGCTGTGCTATGGCCTCTGAATGAGGCTTAAGGGTAACCTTCCCCCCCAGGCCTACACAGACAGACTACAGCAGGTCAGGCAGTGGGATGTCAGTTCTGAAGGGTAGGAAGTCAGAAACTAATATGTAGATAATTAAAAGCTAAGATGTGTAGTACACTGGTATGCCTCTAGCCAGCATGATAGGTAAGACTACAGAGTGAAATAGAGTACCCGACATACTAGTACAGTCCTAGCAAATGTGTACAAGTGTCAGGCGTGCCCCCCCCCATCTGACGCAGAAATGTAGTCACAGTCAGGTGTGCCCCCCCCCCCCCAATCCTGTGTAGAATTGTAGAAATAGTCAGGTGTGCCTCCCCATCCTACGCAGAAATGTAATAACAGTCCATGCCAAATGATCGATGGATACCCTGCAGAGACAGCATGCTACCTGTAGTTGTACAACACAAAGATCAGCACTGCAGTACAAACTACCTTGACTCGATCCACACGTTCAACACAGACAGCCATAATGGGCATGCCCACACACAGAGTAATGAAGTCAATGTCAGTCAACAACATACTGAAAGGTCATACTAGGCATGCTCACACACAAACACATGAAGGCCATGTCTGCAAACACAAGTGGACCAGACATATCTGACAGATGTTAGTGCAGATACTCCACAGTATGCACCACACATGCTTTGCACACACAGTGGATAGGAATACAAGCATACATGTAAGGACAACACACTATAATAAGCCAAAGGTAGACATAAATAGATGTGTGGAACAGGGTGACTGTAACAAGGAGCCATCCAGGGCTCTCCCACCAAGCACACAGCCAAAGGGCCACAACCACACGAGTGTCTGATGTCACACACTAAAGATACTAGCCACCGGTATCTGTCAGCATTACACAGTATGTGGTGCACGTGCCAGCTGTGCAACATGACTGTTCAAGGAAGTAGTAGTCTAGCAGCTGTATACACGTACCTGTAGAATATGACCCAGGTTGGGCCCACATGTGGTGTGTCAACCCCTAGATGAATGGGTTATGGCCCATGCACACACACTGCCCTCCCCATAGCCCCAGTATGACAAGCCTGCTGAGGTAATCTACTGTGAAATACACCTTTGGGAGAGTTGTATCCCAGTAATCTCCATGGCGCATCCCATAACTGCTTACTACTGTAGTGTGATAAAATAGTTATGCAGGAGTTAACGTGTGTTTCTATGTGTGCCTGTCTGTGTAGAGAGCAATGCTTTTTAGGGTAGTCACACTCACTACAATTCAAATGCTCATCTTTGGCAAGGCTGCTGATATCATCCACCTATAAATACACCTCTGGGTAGCTGTAGCCCAGTAATCTCCATAGCAAGTCCTGTAACTGCGACCTGCTGTAGTACGATAAATTAGTTAGGTAGCTGTTCTAATCCCAGACATGGCAGGTGTGCGTGTGTTTGTGTCTGCATCTGTCTGTCTGTGTAGAGAGCAACGTTTTTAGGGTACTTCAAATGCTCATCTTTGGCAAGGCTGCTGTGTCATCAACCTAGAAATAGACCTCTGGGAAGCTGTAGCCCAGTAATCTCCATAGTGTGCCCTGTAACTGCGTACTGCTGTAGTGCGAAAAGGTAGCTGTTCTAATCCCAGACATGGCAAGTATGTGTGTGTTTGTGTGTGTCTGTCTGACCCTGACTGTGTAGAGCAATGCTTTTTAGGGTAGTCACACTCCATACAATTTGTATGCTCTACTTTGGCAAGGCTGCTGATGTCATCCACCTAGAAATACACCTCTGGGAAGGATGTAGCCCAGTAATATTCATAGCGAGTGCCATAACTGAGTACTGCTGTAGTGTGATATAGACCTCGGTTAGTGGTTCTATACCCATGCATGTCAGTGGATGATTTGTGTGTTTTAATGTCTGTGTAGGGAGCAATGCATTTTAGGCTAGTCACACTAAGTACATATCCAATGGCCTACTTTGGTAGTCCTGCTCATGTCATCCAATGTCAACTACACCTTTGGGGAAGGAGGTCTTCAGTAATCCCTGTGGTGCGTCCTATAACAGCTCCATGCTGCAGTGTGATACAGACTTCTGTTAGGGGTTCTATAATCGCACGTCGGCTGTGGATGTTGTGTGCATGTTTCAATGTCTGTGTGGGGAGCAATGCATTTTAGGCTAGTCACACTCAGTACATGTCCAATGGCCTATTTGGCAGTCCTGCTGATGTCAACCAATGTGAAATACACCTTTGGGGAAGGAGTACTCCAGTAATCTCTGTGGCGCATACTATAACAGTGTAGTGCTGTAGTGTAATAAACTAGTCAGGTAGGGGTTCAACTCCCACACGACAGGTGTGTGTGCGCGTGTTTGTGACTTGTATCCTGTGTGGAGGTGGGTGTGAGTGTGTAACACCTGGGACCAATGTGTGGCGGGTTTTGCAAATGTCTTTTATGGTGGCCCTATATCACAATGTCCACTGTACAGGGATAACATATGAAATAGCTGAGAGGCTGGGGTGCAAATCCATACCCATAAATGTGACATCATGGCCAGGGCAATCACAGTTAGCAACCCCAGTGTTATCCATAGCACACTCTCAACCCATGTCACATGCACACACACATACCGAGGCAACAGCCAATGTGTGTGCAGTACACTCCATATCGGCGACTGATAGTAACTATGGAGTGATTGCAGTGGCCTACAAAGGGTATGGCACCCTGTCCATCTGTCCAATAGGCACATACATGCAGACAGTGCACCTTCCCCATGTTCCACACTGGACACCTGCAACACCTGTGGTGCCATCACATGTGACCCACAAAGGACATACCATGCCTGAAAACATGCCCTGTATGGACAGATGTCACTGACGCCAGGGAATGCTGTTATGCATGCTATCAGTGTAGGTGCAGGGTTAACCTTCTGTCCATTACCAGTTCCTGCCACAGGTGGCCAAGACAGGCACATCTAATGATAATCTGTGTACACAACATGGGCCCAATAACCCAGGTACAGTTCCACATGTCACTGTACATGCAATGTGGGAGGTGTGCACATCCCAGACAACGTCCATGTCATGGACTAGGGAACACATACATGGCAAGCGATGCACAGCATTGGCCACATGCAACAGACATCAAGGTGACTGGACGGTGGATACAATACCCACCTGTGTGGGTAAATGCAGAAACCACAGGTCTGAGCCACAAGGCAGACCATTGTCATGTGGCCTGATGCCAAGGTATATCCATCACCTAGCCTTGTATAGCCATCTGGCACAGCTGACCACCACATACCCGTGCATAAATGCACCCATGCATGTCAGTACTGGCACCCTGTGTGTTCGCGTGTGTGCTGTATGATCACATCCACACTCACTACAACCCCCAGTGGCATACTGAAGCATGCTGTCTGATGTCAGACACCTTCCCATATCCTTTGGCCATATAACCTCCATATGACCAGTGTGGTGCATGTGATACCTGCACAGTAATATGTTGTGGCAATCTCACTAGGGATGAGGTGTATCCCTGGCCCTGCCAAGTGCGTAAATGTTTGTGCGTTCCTCACTCACTCACTGGTGGATGTGGAGACCTATACCTGCTTTTCTTAGGCCAGCAGCATGTGTATTTTAGGTGATGCTCATGATCAGCTGATGGCCTCTGCATGAATTGCAGCCCTCCCCTAGCTGATTGCATGTGGAACAGCTGTGGTAACATTCCCATAGCCAATTGCATGGAAACACACTCCAATATCCAGGATCATCATATTTGTGTTGATCCTTTTCATTCACTGTGAGCAAGAACTCGTTTTGTTTGGCAAATAGCACCTCAGATGAAGTGGGGATTTACCTCTGACAACATACACTGTGGAAACAGGCCAACACACAGGAGGGGGATGTGCCTGACCTGACTACAGGCCAAGTGCTGCTATACTGCATTGGGAGTAATGTTGGTTTAACAGGGTGTGTGCGGATATGGCTGTCCTACATGTATGAATAAATAAAAAAGCACAATGGTTCCACACAGCAACACACTAATTCAAAATAGATAAGCACTTTCATGGATAGTCACCACTTCATCAGACAATGGCTAGACAGGACTGCGTGAATGCATAACTTATGGTGGCATATGTATACCAGTCATTAAATGTTATACCCAACTACATGGCTGTTAACATTCATACCGTCAGTCATGGTACACATGTTTTGCACTAAGGGGTTCTGTGTACACCTCTGGGCTGTAGTGTGTGTCAGGATGTCCACACATATTGGCCAATATCTCTGCTGCAGTCGACAGGGGCAGTACGTGCTAGCAGCGGCATTTTACTATGATGTCCTTAGGATGTCTGTCAGTAGCCGATGGCACACATGTGGAAAGCAGAATGTGACCTCCCACACACACTATGTCTGAAGACAATCCCGATTACAGTAACAATAGTATACAGAACTGTAACAGTACACAAATAAAAGGTTTACCATTTCTGCAATCCTGTGTGTGTTTTTTTTTGTCCTATGACCTCTCAGTGGGTATATGCTGCAGGCAATGATTCTCATTTGTATGGGTGGCCCATACAGTGTCCAGGTGAGAACTGTAGGCATAGTGGCTGTTCCATATTTTGTGCACCTTCAACATATGTATCTTACTGTACATACATCTGCGTGTGTATGTGTAGTCACATGTATATCTGTGTGTGTGTGTATATATATATATATATATATATATATATATATATATATATATATATATATATATATATATATATATATATATATATATGTGAGTGAGTGTGTATATATATATATATATATATATATATATATATATATATATATAAAATTTATATCTGTATCTACATATGTGTGTCTGTGTGTATGTA
The DNA here is from genome assembly GCF_019279795.1 of Protopterus annectens. Classification (NCBI taxonomy): domain Eukaryota; kingdom Metazoa; phylum Chordata; order Ceratodontiformes; family Protopteridae; genus Protopterus; species Protopterus annectens. Next base: position 369,375,887 of record NC_056747.1, on the reverse strand, counting down.
CCCTGGAGATGCTGACAGCTTCCACATTTTACATTTCCTATGGGAGTCAGGCTGTACTGCATGATACGTTACCAATACCAGACTTGACATCATACAGGTGGGATGTAGTACTGTTAACATCTTGTGTCCATGTCAAGTAAGGTCCTGGTTATAGGATCTGCAACACTTGGTAGTGTATTGCAGGGTGGATGTGTTTAGCTGTGTGTGGGGGGGTACGCCTATCCGTACAAGACGGATATTGTTTGGGGCCTCTCAATCCCATTAAGGGTGGATGTGGACATATTTTTGTTAATCTACCATTGTTATCTACAGATGTATGGCCACGTTTTATATATATATATATATATATATATATATATATATATATATATATATATATATAGCTGCTTACATATATAGTACTATGTCCGTATATATCTACACAGATGTATATCTGCGTACATATATGCAACTTGTTGTGTATATGTAGACATATAGGTGTAGACATATATGTGTTGACGTAGACATTTGCATGTATATATGTTAATATATATATATATATATATATATATATATATTCACTTCAGCTCGAAATACTGAAATCTCAAATTTCAGTATCTCTAGCCCAAGAAGTGGACTCCACAAAACAAAAAATAAAAACCACGAAATTCAAAACCTCGAATACCAGAAGTTTTGAATATCGCAGTTTTACTACAAACAAAAAAAAAAACACACACACACATACCATCCACCACTCAAACACACACAATCACTCTACTACATGAAAGCAGGGGAAAAGCTGCACCCCTACATCCCTCCTCCTTAAACATTTTCACTCCGAAGTCGCACTACATACAAACACACACAAACCACCACACAAGCTACTTTCTCTTCGCACGCGCACACACGCGCACACACACACACACACACACACACACACACACACACACACACACACACACACACACACACACACACACACACACACACACACACACACACACTTACCTGAATACATAACCATAGCGGAACTTTAGAAGCGCAAAATTCAAAACCTCCGGTATTCAAGGTTTTGAATTTCGCGCTTTTAAACTTTCGCTATTATGTGGATTTGGCTTATTGGGCTCGAAATACTGAAATTCGAGATTTCGGTATTTCGAGCTTTTGAACGGAACCCATATATATAGACATCTATAGATATGTTGGATCTGTTTAGAGATTAATATATTTACACACACATACATCTAGATGTTGGCATACATTCTCTGTACTGTTGCATGACTGGGCTGGATGTTAGGTTTCTGAAAACATCAGATTTATGTATGTCTGGCATGGCTTAGTAGTAAATCACTTTGTCTATGGTGTGCAGGGTCCTGGGTTTGAGCCTTGCAGAGGCTGTTTATTTTGTTGCTGGGCAGAACACAGGCCGTTGGATACAACGTGATTAAGGCACTTTACAGCAGTTGTAAGCAGGTTTGTGCAGAGCTAAGCATTGCTAACTACCGGTTACAGTTTCTTATACTCTGTTAGCTTCTGAATTGCTTAACCTGTGTAGGTAGTGTTTACCCCCGTGCAAACAGGCTTAAACCCACTAAACAGGCTTAAACCTGCTTACTGCAGCTTAAAAGTGCTTACTCCCGCTAACCCCTGTGCTAATTTCTTTAAAAGGAAAGAAAAAGGGGTTGATAGGAAAGTGGTGAAAAAAGGGACACAGAGGGAAAGACAGTAGGGAAAACAGCCAGGGATGTGCAGGAAGGGTGTAAGGAAGGTCCATAGCTACCCATTTCTTCTACAGCAACAGCTGTGCATATACAGTGAATTTGGAGGTATTTGGAGGTAGAGTTGGACACTCAAACCCCTGGGTGGGGGTGAGGAAAACAATAATTCATTGTGATGCCAATTAGACCAGATTACTTGTGTCCAGTGGACACGTGCGAAATGGACAGCTATGTAAGGGGCAATATTTTTTTGTGGGAACGGATTGCCCTTTTTTTTTTTTTTTTTTTCAAGGGAGAGTGGGATGTTGGGGAGGGGTAGTACGTATATTTGGGGAGGTAGGTTGGGTAGGTTAACAGACAAGACAAACAAGACACATACAGGGGCAGGTATATGATACATGTGGGGGGTAAACACCTTGGACGGAGAGGGGTGTTTGCAAGTCACAAGCCCATGAGCCCCCAAATGGAAAAAGTGGGACTGAGGTCCCCACCCATGGGCAGTCACCACTGCACCTTCACAGCCCCAAATGTGGCTGTACTGGGTAGGAGGAGCAGGCTCACCCTCTAATTGTGCCATGCGGCGGTCTCAAATCTCCCTGTTGAGCTCCCTACGCACCACGGCCCGGACCTGATGGCGGGTGACAGGTACCTCTCCGCCCCTGATCCCAGGGAGGGGCCATGCCCCATACCTTGAAACTGTTCCACCTGAAGGTGGTGCAGGGCCAACGGAGAAAGAGGTCCCAGGCAGGGCCCCAGACATGCTGGTGCCCGGTGCCATGGCCAGCTGAGGTGGGACAGGTGGGGCCGCTGGACCTGACTTCCCATACAAGATATGGTGTTGCTGTTTTAGGACATATATCAATTAGTAATAGACAACAACATTCAGGATTAGTTATAACAGCATGCATAGGTATTCCCATTAACCCAAGACACCAGATTTACAACAGTTGCAGGGTGAGCAGAACGCATTCATATATGGGACAACAGTGGCCATTGCAACAGCATGCAGGTTTCACTGATGGCAACAGGCCACCAATATGGGAGCACATTAACATGGCACATGCATAGAACCAAATGTGAATATTTATAAACCAATAGGACATACATCCCAACAAAAGATTTGAGTGTACACGTACCCATTTAAGTGTGTAATTAGGTTATTGTTGCACATATGGTGGGGGTGAGAGAGGTCACAACTAATATATCCCTGTAGTTTTCACAACTTTCTTAGTCACTTACATGTATTATTACACTACCCAATGGCCTTACTATGTACAACAGTATGTTTGTAGATTAGTATATATGTGGACTGTGTCTTGCGTATAGTCTACACCTCTTACCTGTTATAGCTGCGGTGGGAACTTTAACACTACCTAACAAATTCTACACATACTCCCAGATTCCATGCTTGTAGACAAGTATACAAGTGAACTGTGTTGGACCTACAGTCTACACCTCTTACCGGTTATAGCTGTGGGGAAAATCTTTAACAACACCTACCTGACAGATTCTACACATAGTCTCAGATTCCGTGCTGGTAGACAAGTATATGAGTGAATTGTGTTGTAACTACAGTCTACACCTCTTACCTATTATAGCTGTGGAGAAATATTTGTTAATACTACCTGACAAATACTACACATACTCCCAGATTCCATGTTGATGTTACACACATACCTAACAATCCGTTATTGCACACTCACTGTTCAAGGCTTGACAAGATGCAGGTGTTAATGTGACATATTTTGGAATAGCTATCATACACTTTGGGTGAGATGCTACAATGACAGGTTTGCTTTCATATACATGCTCTTTTTATGTTCAGGTCTCACTATCCATTACATGTCAGTATAAGCTGCCTACATTTCTTGGATCATCTCACTGATTTGTCAGGGGAACATGTTACCGGGCAGCAGATATAGGCCATTTATCTGGACATGCTGGATAGATCAGAACAGTTGAGGGGTATGACTATGCATACAGCTTACTACCTGAATATTCTGCCACAGTGTGTACAGTTGATGGTTATGATTATGCTTACAGAGTACTATCTGAACATTCTAGCCAAGCCTGTTCAGTTGTTGGGTCTAATTATGCATACAGCTTTCCATCTGAACATTCTCACTAACTCTGTACAGTTGTGGGTTATGATTATGCATACAACTTACTACCACTCCCAGGATTCAAATGCCTGCTGTGAGTGGTAAAAATATTACAGTTGACATCACAGTACACTGTGCTATCAGGCAAATGGTGTGAAGTATTCCAATGGTTTCTAAGCCTCCCTCAGTTGTTCTATCTGACTGACCTCTTGGGACTTCCAACATTGTTATACTGAACTTCCTACACATTTTAACTGCGTTCAACAGTGTAGGTAACACTGCTTAATACAACAGTACTATTTATAGAATGCAACACTACAACATATGAAAGCAGAATGTACACAAGCACTCCTGGGGTTATACTTTTATTCACAAGATATTACACCTTTATTTCCACACAACCTACATGACAGTCTTCCTGCCAAATTGTCTGGTTTATTCAGTACATCCCATACACAATACATTTTTATACTGCTACAACACTTTCTAGAATGGTTATACTTTTTTCCTATGACAGTACATGCAAGATTATTACTAACTTGCCTCCCGGCGCAGCCTTTGCAGCCTAGCAGCATGGTCTTGCTGGTTCGCAACCCGCTCATCTGCAGCTGTCAGGGAAATACAGTGATATTTAGCCATTACCTATCCATAGTATACACAAGCTAGGCAATCATCATCTACGTAGTAGAATGGGTACTTAGTGCTGGAGCATCGGCCATCTGCCTTGAGTCTTGGATCCACTGCTCCAAGAGATTATCCCTCCGCCGCTTCAGGTCAGCATGGGGACAAATGACCTGCTCACCAGTCCGGGGTATACCAGTGGCACTGATGAGGTCACGGGCGAGAATGTCCCAGGCCTCCACTTTATACTGAGAGCCCTGGTACTAGCCCCTGAAGTAGTCTCTCCTCATGGTGTTTTACCAGGAGCCATACCATAAATTTTGACTCCTGGGTGCCCCAGCACTGCGCTCTAAATTGAGTGCCTTCCCCAAATCCAGCCATTCTGCCTACAGTAGGAAGCTGCAACCAGTTATGGGAATTATTGGCGTCTGTGGGGTTTAAACACACTTAATTTCCCACACTTTCCCGTGATTCAACGGTTCTGAAAAGGCCAAGCTATGGGCACACCTGCTTACCTAATGTTGACATTGCTTAAAGGAGTATACCACAAGGCAGACCGAGTTAGCCGGCCTACACATTGCTTACACCACATAAGCTAAGCTGTGCAATGCTCAGCGTTGCTTAATACTTAATTAGCATAATATTTTCCTTTTGACATTGATTTTTGTTACATGTTATATCTGCGTCTGGTATCTGTGATTCATGTGTACGTACACTGTATGGGGTCCTGGGGTCTTCAACACTTTATTACAATGACACCTCACATCTGGCCTTACTGAAGTACTCCAGTTCACATATTTATGTTATGTAGCAGGTTATACAACATCACACTGTACATGGATTCATTTCACATGCTCAGTTTGATTTTTCCTATGGTGAGGATTTGTTTGCTGAAACCTCAATCTTAGGTATTGCTATGATGGCTTAGTGGTTAACTACTGTGAATGTAGTGTGCAGGGTCCTGGGTTCGAGCCTTGCAGAGGCAGTTTCTTTTGTTTCTGGGCAGAACAAGGGCCGTTGGACACAGAGTGATTAAGGCACTTTAAAGCAGTTGTAAGCGGGTTTGCACTGAGCTAAGCACTGCTAATTTCCAGTTACAGTTTCTTATACTCCGCTTCTAAATTGCTTAGTCTGTGTAGGCAGTGCTTATCCCCGCGCAAACACACAAACACGCTTTCTTTTGCTTACATATGCTTACTACTGCTTATTTGTGCTTAAACCTTACTAGTGCCTTATTCATTATGACACTGACACTTCACATGTGCATTTCCTGCAGTACTCCAGTTCATAAATATATGTTATTTAGTGGGTTTTGCAACAAAAATATTGGTTATAACGTGCTTTGCCATGTAAAATAGACTATGCTGCTGTGGGGCTGGAACCGGGAATGCCTGCTCATTAGGCAAATACTCTGCCCACTACACTATTGCTGTGCTGTTTCATTTGCATCTATCTTCCTTGTTATCCTATTCAGCCTTTTAAGCTGCTTTAACCGTAGCTAAGCGATGGGCAAACCCATGCACCTACGGTTAGCTGTATTCAGATTTAAAAATTAAATAAATAAAGGGGTTCCTTCATTTGATTTTTATGTACTGTTGCTGTTGTACACATGGGGAACTGTTGGTGGGGATATGCGGACACCTATGAGCGACCTCACTCATTTCTTACCACTTTCTGCTGTTCTACATTGCAGGGGCATGTTTATTCTGAGAGCTCTGCTCTCAGACACGCCCCCTGCACTCGTACACGCTCCATATAAGCCTAGGAGCTCTGGCAGAGCGCCTTCATTAATATGCATGGCGCTCTGCCGTCCTGCTCCTAAATGGGCGTTTCCATGCAGGACTAAGCTAGCCCTGCATGGAAGATTAGTGAATCCGGGGGGACTATCTATGCAATTCACAAAGAGACAATCTGCCGACATAAGTATGGCTTCCAAACATGCAACAAATTGTAGAAAATTTAGGATTTTTGCCTGGGAGTATTTGCATAGATAGCAAAACAGCAAAACACACACAGGGCAAAAGCTGGGTAAATACAAGGAATCCAAAATTATATATGAAACTAGATAACAGCAATAAAATAATTTCCATTAGCAACACGAACTGGAACACAAACAACAAGGTTAAGCGCTTTTACGCCATATACTCAGGCGCTTCAGCAGACCATATTTAACAACTGAACAAGATGCATTTAAATACAGAACTTCAAATTCAATGGGCTAAATCACATGACCTTAAAAAGGGTCTTAAAGGGACTGTCTCATTCAGACAAAGGCCTTTATCAGCTTGGAGTTCTAAAAAATCCAATTAATTTTGAGACATTTGGTATGTGTTCTAACATTTCCTCCCTTGATATTATTCCGATACAACTGCAAAACCAAAAATTCAAAAGTGTGTTCCTTCTTAGTAGTTTGAAAGTTTAGAGAGCACATTACTTAAATATCCCTTTCTAATGTCAGAGAGATGCTCTCCAATGCATTCCCTTGGAGTACAATTTGTTTTACCAACATAAAACCTTTTACAAACAGCTAGATAAACTAAATACGTGCTTTTGCAATCGGCATAAAAAACAAACCTATATACACGATGTGTAGATGGATGTGTAAATACAGAGTCACTTCCAATATATCTACACATATTGCAAGACCTGCATGGGAACGGTCCTATTACAGTTGTCTTAGATCCTGTCTTATTACAGGATCTATAACGGAACCTTCTTTTTAAAGATTATACGTAAAAGAAAATTGGAGGACATCACCTAGGAGATCTCTATCTTTCATCATCAATATGAACCATTTCTTTTTAATGATGTCACACACTAAGTATACATCACTGGAATACCCAAGACATTATTAATTCATTAAACATCCTACATTTTGAAACATTAACATTTACATTACTAGAAAAATAAGTCTTACTGAACCATTCCGACAACTTGTAACTTCATTTCGGGCTTTATCAATTTCAGTCTCGGTGTAGCATCCACCCGATAGATCTGGTTTTAAACCATGAAATGCTTCCAATGCAGTATCATTATTATTTAAAGGACAACAATGGGATTCTATTACTAAATGCGCAACTTCTCTCTACTTGTTCTCACTATTTACTGTCCCTGCTGTGAATAAACAATACAGCATTTAAAATATTTTCAATCGATATTTCTCTCCACTAGAACGGTACCCAACTATACTGTGGTAGTTTCACTTTCACAAAACCTTTTATCCGCACTGAAAAAGCTTGCTGCTGTCTCCAATTCATTGAGGTCATTAAGGATAATGAGTACAGGTAATTTTTCTGGCCAATTCCCTCCCCAAACTGACATGACCACAACCATCCTAAAAACCTACTCATGCTGTGATGTCACAGCTCCCTGGTCCTTCCCCTACCTATACAGAAAGTAAAGACTTGAATAAGGAAACAGTACATAAGTGAAGTCTCCTGCTATGAGCTGTCAATTAGAGCAGGTAACAGCTCAAATTACCCTTAGCACTTTGACAGCTAGGGAAGTTAGGTGTGAAGGGGAATGGGAGAAGAGTCAAACTAGTACAATTCAGGCTTCACAAAAGACTGCAACTTAGCCATTCTAAAACGAAGCAGCAGTAAAAAGCACTTTGAAAGTCTGTTCTGTGGCATTTGCACTGTGTGTCTTAAGAAGTCATTGAAAGGTATGAAATATTACTTAAAAGCTGACTGAAAGACAGCCGTGTATGCATGTAAAATCAATGCAGTGACAGGATCTTTAGGAAGAAAGAGACGTGGGTGATGTAATTTTTATTTTTTTTTGTTTTTTTTTGTTTTTTTTTTTGTTTCAACATAAAACCACTGCACTGTGGGATACCTAGAGGCAAAGTAAGCAATCAGAATTAAATCAAGATGCCAGACTAAGAAGTATAAAAATATTTAAAAAACTGTAAATAGTCCCAGAGTGGTGTTAAAATATAGAAAACGCCAAACCATGATGAAATAAACATGTTTTTTTGAGTCTGTGGATGTGATTCTTCTTTAACCTGGCCAGTCTATAAAGCTGTCCCTTCATGACATTTCTTTGTACAAAATGAAGGTGCATACTACTGTGATGTTAAGTATTCACCTTTTTCCAGGCTTTCTTAAACAAGCACATTCAATCCATCAAGTGTCTTTCATACACATGCGTCCAAAAAATCTATATATTCAAAACAATTATTCATAGCAAATTTAAAAATAAATAAATAAATAAAAAGCGGTGGTCTCATGCAAATACTCAAAGTCACAAAAAATATTGACCGGAGCAGACTACACAAAAATGAGGATATTACAAAGTGCATGTAATAAGGAACATATTGAGCAAAAATTATCTTCATCAAATATATATATAGGGACTCCCAATAGGCTAAAACCATGTTCGCATAACTATTCGTGCGCGTGGTGCCCATGGCTACTCACACCTTCTGCAAAAATATCTTTTCAAACACAAACATTATTTTCCAAAATTAAGTCCAAAAGTGAACAAATAAAGAAGTTATGTACTCACCACAATGTTCCAAGTGAGTTGTTCCATCTCGCCTTCATTCTTCACTGATGGGTTCGAAGCCGATTCTCGGCTCAGACACAGCTGACTAGCAAGCTCAAAGTTCTCCAGTAGCTTGAGACCCCACCCTTTATCCCACAATGCACTGCTGGAATTACCTCTGATCTTGTTTGCTGCGTACCATATAGAAGTACAATAATTATTCTGCCTAGGAATGATGACACATTGAAAAACAAGGATGAAGACAGCCTCCAGGGTCAACTGCTAGCCAGGAAGGGGAGGGAGGGGCGTGAGAATGAAGGCGAGATGGAACAACTCACATGAAACGTTATGGTGAGTACATAACTTCTTTATGTGAAGTTGTTCAATCTTGCCGTTCATTCTTCACTGATGGGTAGCGTCCCTAGCACCCTGATCTTGGGTGGCTCAAGAAAGTACAATCTTCAGAACCATAGAACCAAATGAAGCCCTGTCCCTGGAGGCCTTATCCACTTTGTAATGAGTTATAAAAGTGTGAGGTTTAGACCATGTGGCTGCTGCACAGATGTTGTCCAAAGGTAATTTAGCTTGAAAGGCTGAAGAGGTAGAAACTGCTCTGGCTGAATGAGCCTTTAGCTTACTAGACAAGGGCATATTATGACAAGCATACGTGTAGGTGATGCAATCAGACAGCCACTTAGATAGGGGTGTTTTAGCAACTGGTTTACCTTTCCTGGCCTCAGAAAAAGGGCACAAAGAGCTGATCTGATTTCCTAATATCTTTTGTTCTGTCAGTTGTCTATGAACATCGAGTTTGTGTAATATATATTCCAATTTGTTGGCATGATTAGGGAAGAAAATGGGCAACTCAATGACTTTATTAATGTTAACCTCAGAACATACTTTGGGCAAAAAAATGGATTTGTCCTGAGAGATACTCTGTCAGGATGGAAGACCATATACAGGGGCTTGATGGATAGGGTTTGGAGCTCCTGACACACTACGGGCTGAAGTGATGGTTACTAAGAAGATAGCTTTCCATGACAGAAATTTTAGTTCACAAGATGATGCAGGCTCAAAAGGAGGAAGAATGATACGAGATAACAAAAATCAAATTCCAGGGGGAATAAGGTGTCTTCACTGGAGGCCTCATGTGAAAGGAACCTTTTAGAAAAGCCTTAGACAATTGGTGAGTCATAATATTCAAACCATCAATTCCTAGATGGAAATGAGATATAGCAGCTAGCTGCAATCGCACCTGTAGCAGCCACTGCTCCTTTTTTGAACATTTCTGTCAAGAATGGTAAGATAGAAGACAGTGGCGCTTGATAAGGGTCAATGTTGTGGGAAGAGGCTCAAATGTAAAATCTCTTCCACTTACTACGATACAATATTCTAGTGGAAGGTTTATGGGAAGCCAACAAAATCTGACTAGTGTCATGGGAAAGATTATAGAGCCTGGCTATGTGGGGAATTGGAGCAGCCAAGCGGGTAGCTTCAGTGTCTGCAAGGATGGATGAAGATCCCCTGATGGATGTGTCAACAAGTCCGGAACCGGGTCCAGAATCCATGGATCTTCCAGAATATGATGGTAAAGAAACGGAAACCAAATTTGCCAAAGCCAATGAGGGGCTATAAGGATGTTCGTCCGTCCCAGCGACTTTGCTTTCTGTAAGAATCTGGGTATCAGGGGAATTGGTGGAAATGCATAGAGGAGAACCAGGGGCCAATCGTGGACAAGAGCATCCCTCGGGGAGTGACCTGACATGGGAATCGGGGCAAAATAGCTTCTGCATTTGTTGTTGATGTGACTGGCGAAGAGGTCACAGGAAGGCTGGCCCCATTTGCAGAAGATCCTGTCCGCAAATCTCGTTTGAGGGACCATTCGTGGGGCAATAAAATTGCTCTGCTCAGTCTGTCTGCTATGCCATTGGATTTGCCCGGGATGTGCATTGCCAACAGAAAGCTGGGATGACAGTGCCCACTGCCATACTCTGAATGCTTCTCGGCAAAGGGGGTAAGAATTGGTCCCACCTTGTTTGTTCCAACACCAGACCAATGACATGTTGTCTGTCTGTATTGCAATTGTCCGTAGAGGAAGAGAGTCCTGAAAGTATTGCAATGCTAGAAGTACTGCTCTCATCTCCAGGACATTGATATGCATATGTGATTCTTGATCTGTCCATGTGCCTTGGGCAGTCTTTCCCTGAAACCCCCCCCCCACCCTATCAGGGAAGCGTCCGTGGTCACAGTGTCAACTGGAGGGGGGAGCATGAAGGGACGTCCTATTGTGACATGAAGAGACGTCAACCACCACTGAAGATCCTTCTTGCAGGAACTGGTCATCAGGATCTTGCGACTCATTGGAAGTTCTTGGTAAGATCATTGCATGAATAGAAGCCATTGAAGGATTCTCATATGCATCCTTGCTAACGGGATTGCTAAAATAGCTGCCGCCATCAATCCTAGAACTTTCAATACCTCTGCAGCTGGTGCTCTGTTCTTTGATATCAGGGACATGATATGTTGGCGAAGAATACAAATTCTTTCTGGTGGAACACTAAGAGTGGTGGTTGACGTGTCTAATTCTGTCCCTATAAAAACGATATGCTGGGATGGCAACAAGGCAGACTTTTCGAAGTTGACTGTAATGCCTAGCCGATTGTAGAGTGTCAGAGTAGCCTCTCTCGCTTGAAGAAGTTGATGCCTGGTGGTGGAGGTAAGGAGCCAATCATCCAAATAAGGAAACACCTGGAATCCTAGACGCCTCAGGTGAGCTGTTACTGCCATGCACTTGGTGAACACTCTGGGGGCTGTAGTGAGATCAAAGGGCAGAGCTCAGAATTGATAATGACTGGCTCCCAGCCAGAAACGCAGGTGATCTCTGGATGGTCTGGCCATCTTTATGTGGTTGTATGCATCCTTGAGATCGATTGAGCACATCCAATTGTCCTTCCCTAGAAACGGGGGTATGGACTGTAGCGTGACCATTCGGAACTTATCTTTTCTCACAAATTAGTGGAGTCTGCTGAGATCCAAAATGGGTCTCCAGTCCCCTGTTTTCTTTGGAACCAAAAAGAATCTTGAGTAAGTTCTAAATCCTGTCTGGTCTGCCGGGACTGGCTGGATGACTCTTTTTTGCAGCAATCGGCGTACCTCTACTGCTGCTTGTCCCATGTGACTGGGTGGAACATCCGGGATTTTTTTGACTGGAAGGGGCTGCGTGGAGTACGGTATGAAATACCCTCTGGAAATTATGCTTTGTACCAAACAGTCATTTGTTATATTTAGCCAGGCTTTTGGGTACAATGATAAGCGACCCCCGACTGCCTCCAGAGTAAGACAGCCGGGCCTCCCTTCAGGAGTGCTGGTAGGACTGACCAGAGAAGTGATCTGTCAGCCTGGTGTTGCGGACCCCCTCTGCCGCGAGGGTGGCGTCTTCCATTGAAACCCCCCTCCTCTGCCTCTGGAGGGGAGCTCTCCACGTGCGTCTTGAAAGGCTCCTTGGGCTTTCCAAAACCACATCTTTCTTCCCCTCTGACCTTTGGGAAAGGGTCGAGTGGGGGTGGAAAAATGGACTCCGACGGCAGACAGAGTCTTTCCTTCTTGCTCACACCTGGTCAAAGTCTCCTTCACCTTTGGCCCAAACAAAGATGAGCCGTCAAATGGGGTATTAGTGAAGGAAGACTTGAAGGGTTCCACAAAGGAACAGAGTCGCATCCAGGCATGCCTACGAAGAGCGATTCCTGTACCTGCGGTTCTACTCGAACCATCAACTGTGTAAGATACAAGACGCATGGATGAGTTGACTATAGAGTTGAGGGTAGAGAGCTGAGTGTCAGTCTTGTCGGATACACTCAAAGCTACAGCATCCTTAACAGTATCTCCCAACTCCTTAAGGAGCTCTCTCTGCAGTCTGGTAAAATGTGTCAAGTAGTTCAGTGATCTGAGTGAGAAAGTTGCTGAACTGAACATGCGTTTCCCATATCTATCCATGCTCCTAGATTCTCTGTTAGGAGGATCGATAGATGAGGAAATCTCAGACATTTCCTTTTTGGTGGCTGCTGCCACCACCATGGCATCAACAGGGACTCCCTTGGTCAAAAAGGACTTATCCACAGGGGCTGAAATAAACTTATTAGGCCTCCTAGGAATAGGTTCCATAGATTCTGGTGACTCCCATGCCCTACGAGACACCAGATCTATGAGCTCATCGTAGGGCGGAGATACCCAAGAGGTGGAAGGTTGAGACCCAAACGCCTTCAGGAGAACCGACTCGTCCTCAGTAGGGCTCTTGGACTGCCAATCACCCCTCTGCCTAAGAATTTCAAGAATCTCCACAAAGGAGATATCCTCAGAGGGGAATCTAGGGGACCCTTCTGATTCAACCAAGTCAGTGTCTGATGTGAGAGACTCCTGGGGGGAGTCCAAATGCCTCCTCTTGCATAATCTCTTCCTGGGAACCTCTTCAGGGGGAACTTCTGGAGAGGACTCAGAAGAGCAGGGAGCGCCCTGTGGGGCTACTTGAGGCTCAGGGTCTCCATGCTTGGGATGACCAGAGGAGACAAACTGACACAGGCACTTTAGGGGAAGAAGAGGCCAGACCTTGAGATGAGGAAATCTTAGGAGACAACACTCGCCTCACGGCTTCGAATGCACCTCGGCTGTGATAAGAAGGACTCGATGGTTCCAACAGAACCATGATTTCCTCCCGCTCCAAAGCCGTGGGCTCAGAGCCCAAGGTAGAAGCCGAGCTCACCCGAGCAGAGGCCCCGAGAGGAAGAGTCGGGACTTACAAGTTGGTGCGACTATCCTCCCCAGACCCGACTGGAGAGGGTCGGCTCCTAGAACGTCCGAGCAGATTAAGCAGACACTGGAGCAGGTGTCGGCTCCAAGGGATCCACAATCATCAGGTTGGCCTCCTCCAGCCCAGAAGGTCCGGTATGGCTCGGAGGAGGAGCAGATAATTCAAGAGTAATGGTCTTCGGCTCCGATGGTTGGGTCTGAGCCAACAGCAATTTAGCTAGGCCTGGTGCCTTTAAGAGTTTCTGAATCAGCCGGTCCATATCCAGATCAGAAAGGCTGACAGAGGACCTGGAAGAGTGAACAGATGGAGCTGACTGGAGCAATATGGATGAAGGTTTTTCGGCAACCGGTTCCAGAGCAGTGTCCCGGATCCGAAAAGAACAGACTGTCCGCTCCGAAGGCAGTGGAGCCGAAGTCACCACACTTTGACCTTTTTCCTTTTTTAGACCTAGATTCAGAGGAAGATTTGGATGATTTACTGGCTCCATCCTGGTCAGACAATGCCTCAGAAAAAGGGTGTTTGATAATACCCCCTATCAATTAACTTCCTCTTCCTTTCTGCTAGCACTCTAGTGGAAAAGGAGTGACAGATACTGCATGACTCTTGCAAGTGCACCTCATCCAAACATTAAACACACTGCACATGGGCATCCGTGACTGTTTCTGTCCGCAGTCTGGGCATTTTTTAAAACCCAGACTTTGGATGTTTGTCTTTTTCTTCAGACATTTCCACTAAATGGAACACACTCTAACTATGAGCTATTTTAGAAATTTTAACTAACTCACACAAAACACACACAGCCCAAAAGGGGCAACTGACAACTATAACAATATAAACAGGATTAAGTAATCCAATAACAATAGTCCCACAGGGAACACTGACTAACAACTAAAGAAGGGATCCTAAGCCCAAAGGGCCGAAGGCAAAGAAAGAAACATCTGCTGGGTGAATCTGTAAAAAAATCCATAAAAGCAAGCTTTCACAGTTGAACACACTCATCTGAGGTAAAATTATACAATTTTATGCTTAGTAGTTAAAGCTTGAAATATACCATGTTCACAAGTTTTACAAAAAGCTTTAATTAAAGGGGTGTTAGTAGGTACAAACAATTATTTTTTTTAAAAGAAAGATGTGGTTGCAACGTATTATCATATAACACTAAGGGTTAATCATCTGTCGTACTGACTACCCAACAAACTAATGTCTTGAATAAGGGACTTTCTTTTACTCCAGCTGGAAGTTCTATTTAAGCGACATTTTGACAGATCTTACATTTTTTTTTGTAAAGAAATATATCCTTTAGAGTGTTGTATGGTAATATGTTGCAACACCATCTTTCTTTTAAAAAAAAAAGAAGTCAACTTGTACCCACTAACACCCCTTTAACTGAAGATGTCTGTAAAACTTGTGAACATGACATACATCAAGCTTTAACTACTAAGCATAAACAATTGTATAATTTGATCTCAGATGAGTGTGTATTGCACTGATAGAGCTTGCTTCTATGGATTTTTTTTTACAGATTCACCCAGCAGATAAGGGCAGAGCAATGGTTTTAATGGATACTACTAAAGTATCTATCTAGTATGTATACTTTGTTATCAGACTACTACTTATAAGGCTTGCAAGGCATGAACTGCTTAAGTTTATGAATTAAGTTTACTGTTCCATAAATTATTTATTAATGGAGGGAGTCATGGTCCATGAACTCTATGCATATTTTATTGTAGAAAATCCTTCTATTCCTATTCTCTATGGCCTTCCCAAGAATCAGAAAACTCTTGTTGACCCACCAATGAGACCAACAGTGTCAGGGTGAGGATGGGTTACAGAGCCTCTATCCATTTATGTGGTACAAAAAGTTTCATCCATTGATGGATAATATTAACATGGTTCTAAGGGATACTCAACATTTTTTACCTACACTTTTTAATTGGTCAGAACCACGCTACGATACTATTATTTTAGATAGGTTACAGGTTTGCTCTTCACTCACTAATTCCCAATGATTTGGGTAGAGAATACGTGAGGCTATTTTTATGTAAGCATTCCTCAGTATAGTGCAGACGAAATGCACTATTTGTTCACTTTTGGACATACTTTTAGAAAATAATATATTTGTTTTTCATGAAAAAAGATATTTTTGCAGATGGCAGGAGTGGCTATGGGCACCATGTGCACGAATAGTTATGCGAACATGGTTTTAGCCTATTGAGAGTCCCTATATATATATATATATATATATATTTAATGAAGATAATGTCTTTGCTCAATATGTTCCTTATTATGTGCGCTTTGTAGACATCTTTTTTGTGTGGTCTGCTCCAGTCAGTATTTTGTCTGAGTATTTGCATCAGACCACCTCTTTTTTTGAAATTTACTATTAGTAATTCGTCTGACTATATAGATTTTTTGGATGTATATGTATCGAAAACACCTGATGGCTTAAGTACAAATTTAAGAAACCATGTAAAAAGGTGAATACTTTACACAGCATTAATACCCACCCTCCGTTTATACATAAAATGTCATGAAGGGACAATTTTATAGAATGGCCAGGTTAAATAATGAGGACACTACTGGAAGCATTTCATGGCTTAAAACCAGACCTATTGCAGAGGCTACACAGAAATTGAAATCAATAGAGCCCGAAATGAAGTTATACGTTGTAGGAATGGTTCATAAAGACCTTATTTTTCTAGCAATACAAATGTTAATGTTTCAAAATCTGGGATGCCTAATGAATTAAAAATTTGTATTGCATATTTCAATGACATACACTTAGTGTGTGACATCATTAAAAAGAACTGGCCCATGTCCATACTGATGATAGATTAGATTAAAGATACACAGATCTCCTAGGTGATTTCTCCGTTTTTTTCTTTTAAGAATAATCTTACTTTAAAAAGAAGGCTCTTTTATAGATCCTTTAACAAGACTACATACAAGACAACTAGAATGGAAAAGCTCCTGTGTAGGTCTTGTAATATGTGTCGATACATTAAAAGTGACTATTTACAATCCACCTAAAAATCGTGTATACAGGTTTCATTTTTATACAGATTGCAAAAGGACTAACTTAGTGTTTCTAGCTATCTGTAAAATTTGTAAAAGGTTTTACGTTAGTAAAACAAATCATGCTCTAAGGGAATGCACTAGAGAGCAACTATAGGACATCAGAAACGGATATTTAAGAAATGAACTCTCTCAACATGTTCAAGCTACTAATAAGGAAAGCGCTTTTGAATTTTTGGTTTTGCAGCTGTATCAGATTAATATCAGGGGAAGAGATGTTAGAACACGGACTGAATGTCTCCAAGTTAATTGGATTTTAGAACTCCAATGAGACGGTCCCTTTAAGATAATTTTTAAAGTCACTTGATTCAGCCCGTTGAATATGAAATTCTGTATTTAAATGTATCTTGTTCAGTTATTAAATATGGTCTGATGAAGCACCTAAGTATTTGCAGAGTTAATGTATGCCACAAGCAGACTTCAAAGAATTTTTCCTCACGTAGATGGCAAATGTTAAAGGTGTGATGGGAAAGAGAAGCAACTAGGAACACATGTTTTGGGAGTGTAATGAGTTTGCAGATTTTAAAAATTACCTACCAAGTATTCTGTTGGAAATACTGGGCAAGCAAATGAGTACAACTAAGGAATTTTTATTGGGGGGGGGGGGGGGGTTCGAGATTAGATACTGGATCTGAACTGCCTAGGCATGGTAAGGCCTTGTTAAGTTTAATTCTGGTGATTGACAAAGAAGCAAGCAATTACTAGACAATGGAAATCAAAATCTAAACCAACTATACTTGAAGGAGTGGATATTGTAAAAGAGATGAAAGAACATGAGGTGGGATTTTTAGAAAAGGGTAGGAGTAAATTATACAAAATAATGAAAAAGTACAGTTTTGTACCTACCATAAATGTAGATGTCCGAACAGGAATGCATCTGCAGTCCTTACAAATGGGTTGTCCTGTCGTCAGGCAGCCCTTCGGTCGGCCGGATTCCAAAGTCTGGGTCTGGCCTCGGCTGGTGTCGCACTTCACCAGACGTCATAGCTGCAGTTCTTCGGGTATAAAGGCATCAGCCGACGCCATTTTCCTCAGTGTTTCTTGCCCCAGATGCCAGTTGCCCTCTTGGATAGCTAAATTTTGGATAAATGCCCATGTTTCCAAATAGTAGAAGGCAAACACAAAAAATAAGCATGTATGTACATATATACAAACAAATACACCATAAGAGATCCCCCCCCAGCTAGCTATTAGTTGGGCAAATACCCTAGGAATACCACAGAGGGGAAGGAGGGTGGGTAATCCTGACTGCAGATGCATTCCTGTTCGGACATCTACATTTATGGTAGGTACAAAACTGTACTATGTCCTTCAAGGATGCATCTGCAGTCCTTACAAATGGGTAGAATACCATAGCCAAACTAGGGGAGGAGGAAGAGGAAATTATGGTGCAGTTAGGATCCCTTGCAAAACAGCAGTGGCAAACCCTGCTCGGGATCTAGAGTATAAAGGTAAGTTATAATGCTTGGCAAATGTATGCACGGAGGTCCAAGTAGCAGCCTCTATAATGTCCTTGGTAGCCACTCCTCGTAAGAAAGCTGTGGTAGTGGCTGTAGCCCTTGTAGAATGAGGCTTAATGTTCTGTGTAGTTTGCTTTCCATGGTAGGAATAACAGAATCTAATGCAATTTCCTATCCACTTGGAGATTGTCTGTTTTGAAATTGCTTTTCCTTCCCTTCCTGTTGCATATGCTACCAGAAGCTGGTCAGTTTTTCTATTGCCCTTGGTTCTGTCCAGGTAGTAGCGCAACTGTCTATGTACATCCAAAGTATGCAGCAGTCTTTCCCCCCTGTTCTGTGGATTGGGGAAGAAGGTAGGTAGGTGGATTGCCTGGTTTAAAGACACTCTGGATACCACCTTAGGCATAAATGTAGGATTTGTTCTCATGGACACTCTATCTTGATGGAAGATTAGGAAGGGTTGTACCGCCATTAAAGCCTGTAGCTCAGAAACCCTTCTTGCTGAGGTAATTGCTAGCAGAAAAGCAGTTTTCCAGGATAGGTGTTGAAGATCTGCTGTTGCTGCTGGTTCGAAAGGGGAGTGTCAATTTTTCTAGCACAAAGTTCAAGTCCCATGCTGGTAATGGTGGTTTCCTAGGAGGTTTTACATTTTTAATTCCTCTCAGAAACTGCCTGAGTAGAGGATGCGAGAAGACAGGGGGATCGAAGCTGTATTCTGCAGAAATAGCGGATGCATGTATCTTGATGGAGGAATAGGACAGGCCTGTATGGAAAAGCTCTGCCAAATACTCCAGGATGTTGGCAATGTTTACCTTTGACACATCTTTTCCCCTTTCAGTACTCCAAATGAGGAACCTTTTCCATTTTCCTGCATAGTTCCTTCTTGTTGAGGGTCTGCGGGCCTCAAGGATAATGTCTTTAACCCTTTGGGATAAATCTGGGTTAGTTTCTCTTATGTAATGTTCCAGGCAGTCAGCTGCAGAGTTTTCAGGTTTGGATGCAGGGTGTTGTAGTTGCTCTGAGTTAACAGCAAAGGAATCAGGGGTAGTGCCCACATTTTCCCCCCGAGACATGCTCCTCTGTAATGGGTACCAATGTTGTCTTGGGCAGTCTGGAGCTATCAGAATGATCCTTGGACGTTCCTCTTTGATTTTCAATAGCACCTTGTGCATCAAAGGAAGAGGTGGGAATGCATATGCTGTCAGGCCTTTCCAACTGAAGGATAGAGAGTCCACCTTCCAAGCAAGTGGGTGGTACGTCCTTGTGCAGAAATTCTTGAGCTGGTGATTGAGTGGGGATGCGAATAGGTCTGTTTGTGGTAGTCCCCATTTCTTTGTGATGACCTTGAAGATGTCCGGGTGTAGCATCCATTCGTGAGCATCCGAGGTAGTTCTGCTTAATATGTCTGCTAGGATGTTTTCTTTTCCCGGTACAAAAATTGCTTATAACTGAATGTTGTAGCTCAGAGCCATATTCCATAGGTCCAGTGCCATCCGGCATAGAGGGTATGAATGAGTGCCTCCTTGTTTGTTGATGTACCACATGACTGTGGTGTTGTCTGTCCTTATCATCAACTGCCCTTCTTGGAGGAATGGCCTGAAATTCTGGATTGCTAGTTTTACTGCCAGCATTTCCTTTTGATTTATGTGCAGGTGCAGCTGATCTGGAGTCCATAAGCCTTGTATGCACTTGTCCAGCATGTGGGCCCCCCAACCGAGGTCTGAGGCATCCGTTGTGATGGTTTGGCTTGGTTGAATGCTGTGGAAGGGCAAACCTGGGTTTGACTGGCATGCCTGAGCCCACCATAGGAACTCTTGTTTCAGGCATGGGATTAGTGGTATTTCAGTTTCTAAGCTGTGCCTGTGCTGAGACCATAAATTCTTCAGGTACCACTGTAGCTTTCTCATATGCAGTCTGGCATGAGGGACCAGGATTATGCAGGATGCCATGAAGCCCAAGGCCTGCAGTACTTTCCTTGCTGTTAGTTTGTTCTGCTTTGTTAATGCCAAGAAGTAGAGAGGAAGTTGTTCTTGTTTTTCTGCAGTTAGGAATGCCATCTGTTTTACACTGTGTCCAATTCTGCACCTAAGAAGGTTATTCTTTGGGATGGTATCAGTCTTGACTTTTTTATATTGACTGTATATCCCAGGGCTTGCAGTAAGCAAATGACTCTTTGTAAGTCTTCTGTTAGCTTTTGTTGTCGGCTTGTATCAGGCAGTCGTCCAGGTATGGATATATTTGGATTCCCTGAAGCCTGCAGTGAGCGATTACTGATGCCAGGCATTTCGTGAACACTCTGGGCGCAGTAGATAAGCCAAAGGGCAATGCTGAGAATTGATAATGCTCTGATCCTGCAAGAAATCTGAGATATCTTCTGCAATTTGGTCGTATGGGGACGTGCAGGTATGCCTCCTTGAGATCTAGAGTCACCAGCCAATACTCCTTGCCCAGCATGGGAAGAAGTTGCTGTAGGGTCAGCATTTTGAATTTTGGAACAATGATGAATGTGTTTAAAGCGGACAGGTCGAGAATAGGCCTCCAATTTATCTCTTTTCTTGGTACCAGGAATAGTCTGGAGTAAAATCCCTTTCCTTGTTCCATAGATGGTACCCTTTCCACAGCTCTCATCTTTGCTAATTGAGCTATTTGTTTTAGAGCTTCTGTCTTTTGATTTGGTGGTAGGTTTGGCATTCCTCTTTTTCCTGGTAAAGTATGGAAATGAAACCTGTAGCCTTGGTCTATAGTTTGCAAAATCCACTTGTCTCTTGTGATATAGTGCCAGTTTTTTTGAAAATAAGGCTAACTTTCCGCCTAAGGGTGCTGCTTTTTGTTCCCTGGTAGGCGGTGCCAGAGCCAAGTCACTGTGATTGTCCTGTTGTAGTGGTAGTAGTTGTGTCTGTGCCTCGTTGGTTGTTACCTTGCCACTGGCGTCCCATGTAGGCACCTCCTCTGGATTGATTTCTGCCTCTTGAACGCCTATTCCTGCCTCTCTGAGTTTTAGAGGAGTCTGGAAAGGACCAATTTTTGGAAGGCCAGTTCCTGCTAAACCTTGGAGGCTGAACCTGTAAGAAATCTTTCACTGTTTGTACAGATTTTGCCTTCTCTTCCATTTTCTTCAGTACCTGTTGAGCAGGAGAACCAAATAAACTGACCTTATCCATAGGAGCATCTAATAGTTTTGCTTTAACATGATCCGCAAGACCTGTTCTTTCAACCATGCATGCCTTCTTATAACTGTGCCAGTCATGGCTGATCTAAAGGAAGCCTCCAGTGCATCATAGCCACATTTTAAAGAATGGTTACTAACCTGCTGAATGTTATGCACCATTTCTAGAACATATTTCTTATCTAAAGAATCATCAGAGGACAGTTTCTTAGTTAACTGATCAAGCATAAACTCCTGATATTGGATCATATGAAACTGACAGTTCAATGCCATAGCTGAGAGTGTAGCAGAGGTGTATACTTTTTTACCCCATCTCTCTAAGGACCTGGATTCCCTTTCAGAAGGGAGAGGGTTTTTAACTGAGGTCGAAGCTACTGCCTTAGGCCCCTGGGAGATGGTCTCGGGATCTGCAAAAGGAGCCTTGTATAAATGGTGATGAGTGTCCGGGACCCTGTAGAACCTATCGGGCTTAGCAGGGGCGGGAGGTAAGGTATCAGGAGCAGTGCAAGCATCATTAAATGCATCATCTACAACAGGAAGAACTGGAGGTATAGCTAAAGGCCTATGTTGTGGTAAATGCAAAAAGGTCCTAAGCCTTTTCCTTGAATCTGAGAAATCTTGTCCCTGCCATTGGAATTGCTCTCTCATGGCATGTAAGGTTTCCCCAAAGGAAAATTCCTCTGGTGGAGAGGCAGAAGGAATCGATTCCTCAGCATCGGAGTCTTCATAAGTAGAAAAAGGAGCCTCTGGATGGACTGTATTGTCTGTATCATCAGAAGAATCATCTGAGGACACCGGCTCAGGGGGCTCTGCTCTAGGTCTCTTTTCTGGAGGAGGTTGAGAGGCCCTGTCTGGGTGAGATTGGGATCCCCTTATTAAAGAGATGAGATCCTCTGCCAGAGTGAGCATTTGGGAACTGGAACTGGGCCTGTGAGAGGGGGGCTTAACAGGCACAGACTTAGAAGTTTTGGCTGCTTTAGCCCTGGCAAAGGCCTTTATGGACATGGCTGCAGGAGGCCTAGCAGCACCACGTGCAGGGGTTGAAACATCCAAAGGGATGGTGTCCGATAACTCTTGTGAAACCACAGTAGCAGGTTGAACTTCAGAGGCCGATTCAACCAGGTTAGAAGGGGCCTCGGTAGTAGTCATGGATTTGGCTGAAGATAGAACCGTTTGCTCGGTTTCAGCCAAAACCGAGACACTCGCGGTTTGCTTAACCGCGGTTTCGGCCGAAACCGCGGACCGAGTGTCGGTCCTTTTCTTGCTTCTTAACAACTTGTGAAGTCGGTGGGTCCGGCGGCATTATGTACGCAAAATCTGAGCCGAAAAACTGTTCAGCAAACTCCGACCGACGTCTAAGCGTCCGTCGGTTGAAAGAAGCACAGGCTAAACAAGCTGCTACGTCGTGGTCTGGGCCTAAACAAGGTAAGCAGTAAGAGTGGAAATCTTTATGAGGTATTTGTTTCCCACAAGTTAAACAGTTATTCACTTTTTCTGACATCGGCTGAGGCAAGAAAGAGTCCCCAACGGGGTACTTAGCTTTTTAGAAGTCTTGAAGTAGTATTCGGTAGTAGTAATCTCTGGATCTGACCGACCGGCACTTGCGAACAGCTTCTGCTTCGGGCGCCACGCGGCAAGAAAGACTGAGGAAAATGGCGTCGGCTGATGCCTTTATACCCGAAGAACTGCAGCTATGACGTCGGGTGAAGTACGACACCAGCCGAGGCCAGACCCAGACTTTGGAATCCGGCCGACCGAAGGGCTGCCTGACGACAGGACAACCCATTTGTAAGGACTGCAGATGCATCCTTGAAGGACATCTGTGGGAACAACACATGCAGAAAAATGTTTGGTAGAAGGAATGATGGCCAAGAGAAGGCACGAGTTGAATAATTTGACAGTGCCTAGATTATAGGATATATTACAATGTATATGTTGCATAATGTTTGTAAAAACAATATTCTTAATATGGTTTGATTAATTTTATATAAAATGCAAGTTGCCTGTGTCACAAATGATACAGTAAACATATTTAAAAAGGTTCCCAGTCAACCCAAGGAGGTCTACAGGAAACTTTTCGGTAATTAACAGTGCAACCCTTCTTCTTAGAGATGAGGGTCAGCAGCAATTGCAGATGCACCTCCAAATATTAATGAACTCAAGAGAAACACAGATAAGAAGCTATAAAAAACAAGGTATGAAAAATTTCTAAAACACATATAAGAAGCTATAAAAAACAATGTATGAAAAATTTCTAACCCATAAATCAAAAAATTAGATACTAACCATAATTCTGTAAAAGATTGGTCCATCTTTAACAGGGCTAATACCATAGGTATTAAGCATGCAGAGTATATAAAACTTACCCACACTTCTCAGAACATCCTTTCACAAATGCCCTTTTTCTACAGATCTTCTGCAGAAGTGCTGAGAAGTGTGAAATAAGTAGCAGTAGAACAGAAAGAAAATGACCTGTAGACCAGACACACACAAGGTGAGACTGGAAGGAAAATATACTACAGAGATTGGATCTAGTTCTTACAGCATACTGTCATGGTACACAACTTCATCTCTGGTAAGAGGACGACCTTCAAATGAAACAGGCAGCGCCCTTGGCAAACTGTCCTGAGTGGACATCCCTATAGGAATATCTGTTGGGCTACAGTGGCACCAAATGAAGATCTGGACATGTACGCAACATTCAGCTTATAGCATATTGTGAAAGTACTGAGAAAGGACCAAGTAGCTGCAACACAGATATCATCCAAGTATACAGTCTAGAAAAAGGCTGCAGAGGTTGATGCAGCTTTAGGTACAAAAAAACATTCCATTTTGGACACAACAAAACTGGTTGCAACTAGATTACAATCTGAACAAAGTAAGTCTGTATATCTTCTGATCAAGCACTGCAAAGAAACAAAAAGATGGTCATCCTTGCAAATAACTAATTCAGTCAACAACACAAAAAGCTGACAGTGGACATCCAGGCAATGAAACAAGTACTTCATGTACTCTTGGTATACTCCAGGGAAAAAAAAAAAACAAAAAAAACAGGGAGTCTGACTCTCCTACTTAGATGCGTCTCCAAAGCCATTATATGCAGATACGAGAGTTTAGCTCCACGTAAAACTGTGAATCTATGAAAAAGCAAGTGTGGCTTATATTATACATATATGTAAAATGCATGAAATTGGAAAAAAAAGGTTTGTTGGTTTGTTTTCTATTATGTAACTATTTCACTTTCTACAACATAAAAATTTTAAGTTGTTTAATAAAATATTTTTTACCACATAAAACATTTTATGTAATCTTAAATGTTACAAAAAGAAAAAAAAATTACGTATTCTGACAGACATGCACATTTGACATTCTTTTGTCTTCTTTCTCTAATCAACTTATGATACAAGGCTAACAATCCTAGTGCCCTGTCCTGACAACTTAACAATACCTTGATGCAGTACAGAGAGATTTTCATTTGAAGATAAAGTTAAATTCAGTCCAGAATGACCTTTTAAAACGGACAAACTGTTTTCAAATAACTGTTTTGAAAATGGAGCAAAGAAGTTCTCTTCAGAGTAGCATATACAAACCATCAAAATTAAATATACACTGTTGTTGTGGCTTAAGGCCTAAACAGATTTTTTTCTATAGGACTTTTGTCCCCATGCCTGAAGACCATCCAGTCTTTTCCCATATGAGCACAGCCCATTTGTTCTTTAACCAGGAATTTCACCTAGTACTTGAGCAAGAGCTGTATACACTGCGGTGGTGGTGCTGCGGTAGCATTTTCGCCTCACAGTAAGACGTCCGATTCGATTCTCAGCAAGAGTGTCTTCTGTGTAGAGACATGCGTGAATGGGTGTACCTTCGTGAAAGGTTGTGCGTCAGGGCTGGCAACTCGGCACGTAAAAATCTGTCAATCATTAGCGGACCGGAGTTCCGCTGTGGCGACCCCTAACCGGGTAGTAAGCAAACTATTGAAAACTTATGAGAAGGACAACTTAAACGATGGAGGAGTGTCTGGTGTCAGCCCCACTGATACACAGGTAGAATTATTTACAATGCATTCTCCTGTGTCAGTGGCAGGCTCTATTCCGCCAGGGCAGAATTGTAATGCTTCAAATTCATTTGCTGAGGCAGTTTCCAACCCGAAAAGTAAATCGGGTTTCAATTCGGATGGTGCTTTATCTACTCGTGGAAACTCGGATCCCAGAGGAGTGCCTGGGTCTGTACCCAATCAGAGGGGCAATAGCGGTGCCTGTGCTAAATCAACCAATCGGGATCGGCCCGATACACGAGTTCCATCGGGTGAAGGAGTGAGTGGCAGGCGAGGGCACGACCCTCAGTTATGGTTTGAGGCACCGGCCTTTACTGGTGATTTGGTTGAATCTTCTTATTCGGACATGCAATCGGAGAAATTTTTAAACCTGGAGGAACAGATTTCAAGGTATGATAAGCTCTGTGTTAAATACAGAGCATTGCAGCTTGACAATTTGTTTTTGGAGCAGTCTAAGGCACTTAAGCAAGTGCCTAAGGGGCTCCGGTTGTGAAAGTTACCAATGGGTATTGAAAAAGGTACTGGAGCCTTTTCGGATTTAGTAGCATTGTTGGACAGGACTGGGTTGGAAATGCTAGATATCATTATTAATAACAATAGTGCTAAGTTAGCAACATTGCGTAATGATATTTCTAAGCTGCATGAAAATATCATTTCTGATCTATTGTTTTACCAATATGAGGCCAAATTTCAAAGGGTTCTGAGGAATTTGGAAGCATTTGTGGTCAAAAACAAGATCCTAAAGCAGAAGAAACTAACAAGGGATAGAACTGACTATCAGCACCACAATGCCTACCCCCCTGGCAATAAACTGCAACAGGCTAGACCTGTTAATACCCGCTTGCAGGGTGAGGGGGAACAGTTGAGGGTTCATTCTGGTAGTTTTCATCCACCAGAGTGTGAAGACATTGTGGTACATGACAATTGTTACGATGAGGATGTTGTTTTGGACCAGGTTCCAGGCCCGCGCAGATCGGAGAGACTTATGAAAAAGGATCAGAGATCCATGAGGGTGGACAGGCAGATGGAGGGCAGGCAACGTGGTTTCCAGCAGAGGAGGTTTCAGTGACTTTTATTAATAATAATAACATTGAATGTTGTTTTGAGCCAAAGCCTACTGATATTTTAATGTGTGTTAACAATGGGGGGGGGGGGAATTGTTGCAATGAATATATGACTTTGCAGATTGAACATGATGTTTTTGATGATGTATTGAATGTGGATCATGCTGTAACTTTGAGTGATGTACATGAGCAAGTGCCACATGGATGTGATTGTGATAACATTGGCAACAATCATGAAGTTATTGCGAATTGTACAAATGTAATTCGAACAGACACATGTGTTGTATGTAAAGTTGTAAAACAGCAGGGTTTTTTTATTTACAATTATACTGACATTCTTCTAGCCTCAAATTCAATCAGCTTTTCTAAGGCCAAGATGATATTGCTACTTGGTGGGATAAACGTACTTTTTCTTTTCAGTCCAGAACTAGTATGGTTACCATTTAACGAAAAAACATCTTTTCTGTCATGAAAATAAATAGGGGATGTATATTTTCAATTGTTCACTAAAGGTATTAGTTTTGTTCCGAGTTTTAAACTTGACGTTTCACAGGTTTTGATTAATATCAAGCTTTTCATGAGGAGATTAAATTTGGAGATTTATTTTCATGACAGAAAAGATGTTTTTTCGTTAAATGGTAACCATACTAGTTCTGGACTGAAAAGAAAAAGTACGTTTATCCCACCAAGTAGCAATATCATCTTGGCCTTAGAAAAGCTGATTGAATTTGAGGCTAGAAGAATATGTAGTGATGGGAGAAACACATCTGGTGATAACCTCACCCCGCAGGAGAGATTGGTGCTTAAAGAATTGAGGTCATCTAATAACATTAGATGTATGAGACCAGATAAGGGTGGGGGGGGATGGTGTTGATGAATAAAATTGATTATTCTATGTCAATGATGGTTTTGCTTGAAGACAATAGTATATACACAAGGGTTTCAGTCAATGAAATAAATGTTGCCTATAGAGGAATTGATTTGTTTTTATTAGATGCCCTGTTTCAGGGTGAGATCACGGAACTGGAATTTGATTTTCTGTCCGTTAAATACCCTGTTATTCCATGCATTTTTGGTATCCCTAAGGTGCATAAGGGAATAGAACGGTTACAATTTAGGCCTATTGTAAGACTGAGCCCCTTGCTGCATTTGTGGATGAATTATGTAAAACAACTTTAAATGATGTGGCCCATATCGTAAAAGATTCATGGCACTGCCTGGAGAGATTGAAAGTTGTAGGAAATAATAATAGGCCCTTTTGTTTTTTGACAATTGATGTTGTTAACTTATTTTCTGTCATTCCACATGGGGAAGGCATGGAAATGTTTAGGGACAGTTTGGTATTATGTCCAAGTATTGACAAAAGGAGGAAAAATTTAATTTGTGATCTGATGGAAATCATCTTGAAAAATAATTTTATTAAATTTGAAGGGGAAACTTTCCAGCAGTGCTCTGGGGTTGCAATGGGAGCGAGGTGTGCACCCATTTTTGCAAACCTCGTGCTATTGGCATGCGAAAGAGTTTGCATTTTTCAATCAAGATTTTGTGAGAAAATTGTGCTTTACAATAGATTTCTGGATGATTTGCTCATCCTATGGGATGGGGATGAATTGAGTAAAGCGAGTTTGTTGAATATATAAATTGTTCTACAAGTTTTTTTAAATTTACCCATGTATGGAGTGGAGATAGAGTAAACTATTTGGATTTGACTATCTTTAAAGATGGTGATGGTTTAGCTAGTACTTTGTATAGGAAGGATAGTTATTCTAACTCCTTTTTGCACTATACAAGTTGCCACCCTCATCATCAGAAAAGAGGTGTGGCTAAGGGTCAAATGGTACGTATATCAAGATTGATAAGTGATGAAATACTATTCAAACAGGAGATGTACAAGCTTATAGGTATGTTGATGGATAGGGGATATCCACTTAAACTATTGCTGAAAGTAAAGAGGGAAGTGGTAAGGAAAAGGAATACGGCCTTTTCCCCTATTCTTAGAAGTAGTTTGGATGTGGTGGTGGATATGGATCAGCAAGGTATTGATAAAACTGGGGGCATGGAGGGGCCATGTCTCATTCTTAAATATAATGAGAAGTCCACTGACATAGCTGCAGCTGTACGTGATGCATGGAATTATTGTTTGGATAATACAACAAAGGACATTATTGGAAGGACACCTAGAATTGTGTTTAGTAAAGGTGAAAATTTGAAAAGAATCCTTGAGAAAGTACCTAGAGTTAGGAAATCCAAGATGTCGAAGTGTGGTAATTGTAGATGTTGTAGGTTTATTAGTGAAGGTACGCATTTATGTGTAAAAAGTTTTGAACGTACATTACCCTGCCCAGGTTTGTGTAATTGTAATACAAGGAATTTAGTATATGTTGCTTCATGTATCACATGTGATGCATTCTACGTGGGTATGACCACACTTAGACTGCGTGATAGGATTAGTGAACATGTGCGTAGTTTGAAAAAGAAAGATAAACATAATGCTCTGTTTTTGCATAGTTGCAAATGTAATGGTTTTAAAAAATTTTTATTTTTTGTCAGACAGAATTTATGAAGACCAGGGGGGCGACATTAGTAACAAAGTGGCCCTGTTGGAGGTTGAATGGCAGGTGAGACTCAATGCCATGAGACACCCTGGCATAAATGATTATACATCTATTAAGCCAGTTTTAAAATACAAACCAAGTTGTATATAGCACAAAGTACATAATCATGAGTTTACATTTATATATTAATGTTAATGTTTTTTATAATTAAAGTTTATGGTTTTTATAATATGCATTTAATTTTAAAACAAATGTAAATAAATAATCATTTAGATTAATTAATTAATTGTTATGTGATGTATTGTAGAAAGGTAATTTGTATATTAATGCATTTTTTGTTTTTGTCAAGGTTTATTGTGTAATGTGTTTTTAAATATGAAGGCAGTGGGGTTTTGGCTCATTGGTGTTTTTGAAATGTGATGTCATTAATTAGGGTTGTATTGTAGGTTAAATAGGATGTTTGTTATTTGTATAACCGACTCTGATGCCTTTTTAGGTGAAAGCGCTTAGTCGGTGGATGTGGTTATATTAAACATCTCTGATAGTTCTTGCTGGTCCTGAGTTTCTGTGGACGTTTCTGTGGACGGTAGTTGTTGTGTATTTTGGCTGGTTCGTTGAGCGTTGCCTTTTTGTGGGGTTGCATATTCCTTATCGGATTATATAAAATTAAATATACACTGTTGTTGTGGCTTAAGGCCTAAACAGATTTTTTTCTATAGGACTTTTGTCCCCATGCCTGAAGACCATCCAGTCTTTTCCCATATGAGCACAGCCCATTTGTTCTCTAACCAGGAATTTCACCTAGTACTTGAGCAAGAGCTGTATACACTGCGGTGGTGGTGCTGCGGTAGCATTTTCGCCTCACAGTAAGACGTCCGATTCGATTCTCAGCAAGAGTGTCTTCTGTGTAGAGACATGCGTGAATGGGTGTACCTTCGTGAAAGGTTGTGCGTCAGGGCTGGCAACTCGGCACGTAAAAATCTGTCAATCATTAGCGGACCGGAGTTCCGCTGTGGCGACCCCTAACCGGGAAAAGCCAAAAGACACACCAACAACAGCTTGAGCAAGAGCTGTCCAGCGGGGGGGGTCATCACAGAGGCAGTCATGAGGGTGCTTGCCTGCTGTAATAGCCTAACCACACCCTTCGTCAGGGAGACATGATCCGTATCACTTAGGAGATCCATAATGCCCTCCACGAGTGCACGATTTTGCACACCTGTGCTTAAGGATTTCACCAGGTAGTTACTTACTCATCCTCTAACATGCCCTCAAGCTTTGTGTTTACATCACTGACCCTCCTGTGAAGGAGTGTTGCCCCACCCCACCCTACCTCTCAAGATAAGCATATCAATCCCAGTCATCTCCATCAGGCACTTAAGATGCTAATCAAACTTGGCTAGCCTAGGCTGTTAGGACCTTCTCTCTCTCTCCTGACTCCACCTAACACACTCACTAAGGCCTAAACACAGTTTGGAGTTTTGTGTATAAGCAAAAGACCAGCAGTGGTAGAGTTTTTAGTAGAATCTAGAACAGATGCTGCTATTAAAAATGGAATAATTATTAGAACATATAAAATATTGCATGATAACTATAAGAAACAATCATAGTAGGTTAGAAATGATTGAGAAGAGAGACTGGATAAGTAATTCACAAAGAAACGATGAATATATGTATGTCTCCCAAATATTTAACAAAATCTAGATTTAGGATTTTTTTCTTGGAAATGTTTACATACACATATTTTTCCTCAAGTAGACAGCAAATGTTGTACGTGTGACGGAGAAGAAAGAGGTACTTGGAAACATTTTCTGGGAGTGTGGTGGGTTGGCAGACTATACATACAGGGGAAAAATGAGGTCCACCAGAAGGCAGGACTTAAAATAAGGTGCATCATGTTGACTGAAAATGACTGGGTAGATTAAGTGATGTATAATATTTGCAACTGGAAGTGTGTCATTTTGGTTTGTGATGTTAAATGACTGCAACTAGGACTGTCAGTGTGTTTTGTTTTCATTTCTATAAATGTATGACTGCTTATGTTGTAAGTGATGGTTTAATAAAGATGTTTTTTGTTTAAAAACAAAGAGACAGGAATTGAATACTGTATGTTAATGTTGCTTAGTTTATATGATTTTATATATATATATATATATATATATATATATATATATATATATATATATATATATATATATATATATATATATATATCTATATATATATACACACACACACACACACACACACACACACACACACACACACACACACACATTATAATCTCAAAATACTGAAAGGTCAAATTTCAGTATCTCCAGACCATAAAGTCGAATCTTCAAAACAGAGAAAGTGCATAACCGCAAATCCGGCTAAGTCGAATTCGCAATTATGGCTTTACGTTACGTGACGTGTACTGTATTGTGTGGATGGTGTCAGGTGTAGCGTGTGGATTTAGGTGGAATTTAAGGTGAGTGTTTTGTAAGGGTTTTGGGTAGGTGTTAGAGTGTATGTGAGTGTGTTTGTAAGTGTGGGTAGGCAGGTAAAAGTATGAGTGTTTAAGTGTTGGATGTGGTGGTGTTTGCATATATACGATGTGAGTGTGTGTGTGTGTGTGTGTGTGTGTGTGTGTGTGTGTGTGTGTGTGTGTGTGTGTGTGTGTGTGTGTGTGTGTGTGTGTGTGAGAGAGAGAGTGTGTGTGTGTGTGTGTGTGTGTGTGTGTGTGTGTGTGTGTGTGTGTGTGTGAGGGGACTGTAGAATGTCTGGGTGTGAGTTTACAGTCTTCTGTTTGTGCGATCTCTGAGTTAGTATATATAAGTAGGGGGGTGTGGAGGGTGTAGCCCCCCACATGGGGGTGCAGGGGGCTTGCCTCCCCTGCTTATATGTGGTGTAGGTTTGTAGATGTGTAGTGTTATGTTTGTATGTGCGGGTTTTTTTCTGTAGTGTGGTGTATTGCATAGTGTGTGTGTTCACGATTTGAGGTTTCACAGTTTTGGGCTGTCAGTGTTTTGTGGATTCGACTTTATGGTCTCGAGATACTGAAATTCGACCATTCAGTATTTCAAGATTATAAAGTGAATCCATATAGCAATATATGTAAAGTATTACGTTTGTCAATGTTAATACAGCTTGCTTACTTTTGTATAAATATAAATTTGCCTGTGGCATAAGCGATACTTCAGTAAAGGTGTTTAAAAAAACGTAATATGGTGTTTTGTTTTGAACTAAGTTACAACATTAAAATGATCTTTTATTTAAAATTCTATATGCAGCTGCTCCACTGCATTACCTACAGGTACTTTTAGACACAAAAAAAATGTTACAACATTTGAGGTGCAGGAAAGTAGTAGAAGTAGATGCAAAGTCAGTAGTTTGGGGATACTTTTGTTAACAAAAGAGTGAACTGTTAAGGAGTTAATGGTGCACCTACAGGAATATCTACTGAACTGCTTGTACTACACAAAATGCTGACACTTGTGTGCTTACTTCTTAAAGGACTACAAGGTCTGATGTCAGTTTGGGCAACTCCGACAAAAATTAAATGCAAGTATAACCATCTTCACATTCTGGTTTACATGTGCTACAATTACATAACACTTCTTACAACAAAAAGTGAACGTTTTGTAAAGTAAACCTTTGTAACATGCAACATATCCTAAAACGTAATACTAAAACCAACAGAAAAAGCATGAAGAGGAAACGGAATTCAATGTACCATCACTGGTGCACTGTAAGAGGGATACATATGAAAAGCAGAAAGTGATTTGTTTCATCAAGGTACAGCAATAAAATAAAAAAAAAAGTATACAGATTTGGGGAAACTACAAAGACTAAAGAAAGGCACATACACGGCTAAAAACGTTTAATAAAGTGAGAGCTTTCACGTCAGGTTCGATGCTTCTTCAGACTTTCTAAGTCTGAAGAAGCGTCAAACCGGACGTGAAAGCACTCACTTTATTAAATGCTTTAAGTCGTGTATGTGCCTTTCTTTACTTGCTTTTGGATAGATTTGTTTTTTTAGAAAGGAACTTAACCCTTTGTGAAAGTTTGTGGTTTGCTAACCTACAAAGATTGAAAACGATTCTTAAAATACTTACCAGCTTAATAGCTACGTATTCATTTGTGTATAAATTCTTTCCTGCATAAAAGGAAAAAATGAAAACAAATTAATATATGGTAAAAAATGGATATTTCACAAAATATAAAAGTGTTGCTGCAGAGCACTAAAAAAGTACCATACCAGGCCAAAGTGCAACTATTTTACACCTGCCTGCCTGTCTTCTCACTAACTCAGGCTGAGAAACAGAAGCAAAAAGTACTCTTGTGGTTGCAACTTTTTTTTTTGGGGGGGGGGGTGCACAAATATCTACCATGCACTAGCCATAGGAAGACAAGAAAGTTGCACCAGAAAGAATAAATATACAACTTACTCACCTTAACAGTTAATCTTCAACACAATGCCCTGTAGTGCCCAAACAAAAGTTAAATACTCACTGCAGTATTAAATCTAGATAAACACGTCCATTGTCATCAACAATCAGGAATAAAACAAAAAGTGTCTTTATTCTGCTCAGCATCTTAAACTTCTGGAGAAAGCAGAGGGACCCATAAACTCCCAAAACAGAGTGCAAATAAACTTCCTCTTCCAAGATCTCTGACGGAACCTACTAAGGCATAACACAAATGACCAATAAATCATAGTCCTTCTAGACCATATCCACTTCAGAGGAATGGATGGTGGGGCAAGTTGAGGATGGACCTGCTTATCCACATCTAATGTTAATAAGTAGGGAAATTCCACGGTGGAACAGCAGTAACGTTGTTACCTCACAGCAAGAGGTTCTCCCGTTCAATTCTCGGCTTGGTTGGGAGTGCCTTCTGTGTGGAGTCTGCATGTCCTCACCATGGATGGGTAGCGTTCGACAGACATGCATGCGTAAATGGGTGTGCCTTCGTTGAAGGTTGGACGTCGAGCTGGCACCTCGGCATTTCGTAAAAATCTACTGCCAATCATTAGCGGACAGGAGTTCTGCTGTGGCGACCCCTTACCGGGAAAAAGCCAAAAGACAAACATATGAGGCAGTCTATCCTTATCAGTCAGGACAGAGTCCCAAGCTTATCTTACTGGAAACGTAATCCTAATCATTGTGGCTTCTCAGGAAGACCTACACCAAGAGGTCACAGCCAGCTTGCAGTATGCCTTGGAAACTACTCAGTTAAGCTAAGTTAGCTGCTGCAAAAATATTACCCAGGGATGTATTTTTGAAAACAGCCTGAATTATAGCCATGGTCTTAGAGTCAGCTCTTGGCAAACATGGCAAAGGTTTACTGAATTTTTGGTATCTAAGCATAATGCATTCTCTCAAAACACCATGAGACACGAACTTAAGCCCAGTTGCTTTTTAGAAAATGAAGCAAACAACTGAAAATCCTTTTCCAACAGATTAAGCTCTGGCAAGTAAAATCTGAGCTGCATGGAACATCCATGCAAAGCAGGAAAATATTCTCTTATTAGAATAACCTGTGTGGAAAACAGGTACATTAATGGACTGGCTACAATTAACCACCATATATAGCTACCTTGGCCATAAAAGGTGGATCCGTATGCAAAGACATATTAGCCTTATCAAAAAAAAAACAAAAAACAAAAAAAGGAGACTGACAGAATTCAACAATTCTTCTGAGAGCAGTAATGGCCACTAGAAAGGTAATTCTCCAAAACAGAAATACAAAAACATACAGGATCACTGACTGATGCCTGAATCAGTAAAGTACCTCCATGAAAATCCTCACAAACTTTTACAGATACCACAGAGAAAGAGCTGGCATGTTAATTAAAATCCGAAATGTCTACTACACTTTAAATGGAGGAATAACTTGAAATGAAAATTGGTCTCAGGCAATCCATAACGACTGGTAGATGAACAGTAAACAGTTCTAACCTCTTAAAAGTAGACCGTACACAGAAACGTATCCATTTAATTTTTTTTCTTGTCTCTTGGGCTGAACTAAGAATCCGGACCACCTGATTTGCATAAGAAGGGTGCCTAACCATCAGTGACACTACAGTAAACATGAAGTTCATTGAAGGCAGTGAACGTTCAGGTTAGTCTTGCTGGTCATGTAAACTTGGGATTGGTGTTACTGTTTTAGTCCTGGTGAGAGAAGGAGCAGAGTACAGGGACATTGATTCCCTAACTGTCTGACTGCTAGAGAGTCAGAGAGTGCGCACGTGTGTGTCAGACAGAGATGGGAAGGGAGCGCGATGTCTTTTTTTTTTTTTTTTTTTACTTAAGCAGGAAACGTCTATTAAATTATCATGTGACACATATAGGCAATCATACATTTATATAAAATAAACCATATT
The DNA here is from genome assembly GCF_019279795.1 of Protopterus annectens. NCBI lineage: Eukaryota > Metazoa > Chordata > Ceratodontiformes > Protopteridae > Protopterus > Protopterus annectens. The sequence continues at coordinate 369,340,434 of NC_056747.1, read as the reverse complement.
GACAATTTTAGTTGCAAACATTATACATCACTTAGAATCTATCCAATCACTGCCAGTCAAATATTACATAACACTCACATCCTGCCTTCTTTTAACCCTTGTTCCTCCCCTGCATGTATTAGTCCCATTACTCTCATTTTTCTTCTATGTAATTTGCTCCCACCCTTTTCTAAAGATCAAGTTATTTTACATATGTTACTGCATTCATTACTTCTAGTACAGTTAGTTTAGACTTGGATTTTAGTTTTCTAGTAATCGCTTTTTGGGCAGCCACCATAATTAGACTCAGTAAGGGCTTACCAGGTATAGGTAATTCTGATTCTGTATCATAGCTCAAAAACTTAATTTCCTTGCACTAATTTGCTCAGCCAGCATCTCTGACAGATTAGTTTGCAGGGAATCTTTCAAGTCTGCAAACTCATTACACTCCAAGAAAATATGATCCTAATTTTTTCTTTCTTCCCAATCACACCTCCAACATTTGCTGTCTACCTGAAGAAAACTTCTTTGGATTCTACTTGGGGTATTAAAAATACCCATGTAAACACTTCCAAGCACAGACTCTAAGTCTTCTAGACTTTGTTGTATATTTGGAAGACATACATATACCCCCCATTGTTTCTTTGTGAATTGTTTATCTAATCTCTCTTCCCAATCCTTTTTAACCCCCTCCAATTGATTCTTATAGTAAATGTGCAATATTTTGCATGCTCTACTAATTATTCCTTATTTAAAAAACGGCAGATTCTATTCTAGATTCTACTAAAAACTCTACCAGTGCTGGTCTTTTGCTTAGGATCCTACCATTTCTTTCACCTTGCCTTCACTATCAATGCAAAACCATGATTATAAAGTGTCTATGTCTAGAATGGCTAAAAGACTGGAAAATGTGATGCCAAAATTAATAGATATTGATCAATGTGGCTTTGTGGAGGCAAGGCAAACATTTGACAACAATAAAATAACACTGATGATCCAGAGGGAAGCAGAATGTAAGAACATACCACTGTTGCTGGTGGGTCTTGATGCAGAGAAACCATTTGATAGAGTAAGATGGAAGTTTATGAGCAGGGCAATGGAAGCATTTGCATTCCCTGCTAAAATTATAAGGTTAAAGTGGGTGGGTCCCTCTCTGATAATTTGTGTTTGAGCAGAAGAACCAGACAGGGGTGTCCTCTTTCCCCTTTATCTGCATTATATTTAGAACCACTTGCAAAGAAAATAAGCCACTCAGAAATTCAAGGATATAATTAGTACGGTAGTCAAGAAAAGCTGGCTGTATTTGCAGATATTATTTTATATCTGATAAAACCAGAAAAGGACATTTCAGTGTTGTGGAATATTTTCAGGCAGGTTCAAATCTTTTCGGGATACAAAAATTAATGAAACTAAAACAAATGCAATAGCTGTAAATTATGTATCCACACACAAATTGGTTCAGCAATTACCATATTTAAGGAGACAAAATCAAATACCTAGGAGTATGGATTAAAAAGGATTCTGGTGTGGCAGCTAAGCATATGTGGGAAGAGACTAAACAAGAGAATACAAAAAATGGGAAATTGGTAGTTCTGTTATGTGGAGATGGATGACGAGACACAAGCAGTTAAAATGCTTTTAGTCCCTTTAGTTTTATACACAAGTCAGGCATATTTTTATCAACCAGAGAAGTTGTGGATAGCAATTAATAAAGAGCTGGATGATTTTATCTGGGAGGGGAAGATGGCAAGAGTCAAGTGGGATAAGCTGATCCTTTCAAAAGAACAAGACAGTTTGTGATTACCCAATTTGAATGGGGTATTTCACAGCTACGCAGTTAAGGCTCATACATTGAACTGTAGGTTTCTGCTTGTGCAAAGTGGAAAGGGATGATGATGAAACAGAGGGGAAGCTCAAGACACAAGGAGAGACTAGGACTTTGGATGGAGATCTTTAAGGAGAATAATAACAATACAGAATATTATGTTCATAAAGTAGCAGAAAGTATTCTAACAACTAAGCCAACACAGGAATGGAGAAAGGAGATTATGTCAATAGGGATGACTGCAACTCCAGATACAGACATTAAGCAAGAGAGAACTGGAATTTACTGTAGAAAACTGGCAAAAGAACCAAAGCATTGGGAGCAAATAACTAGAGAGATAAAGGTAATAGAATGGGAACATATCAAGAATTTATTTGGACTGCAGACTGGAGACTGCCTTCCCTGTCAAGGACTGATATCAGAATATAGGCGAAGAGAAAGAAATAGGGGGATGCTATGCTAACAACCAGAACCGTTAGTTTTTAGTAGAACCTACAACAGAAACCGCTGTTAAAAAGGAATAATTAGTAGAGCATTTAAAATATTGCATAACTATATGAATCAGAGAAGGTTAGAAAAGATTGGGAAGATAGAATGGGTAAGCAGTTCACAAAGGATCAATGGAGGAATATATGCATGTCATCCAAATATGCAACAAAGTCTAGAAGACTTAGGATCTTTGCTTGGAAGTTTTTACATAGGTATTTTTACACCCCAAGTAGACTCCAGAGAATTTTTCCTCAGGTAGACAGCAGATGTTGGAGGTGTGATGGAAAAGAAAGAGGTAATTGGGAACATATTTTCTGGGAGTTTAATGAGTTGACAGAGTTTAAATATTCCCTACAGACTACTCTGTCAGTGATACTGGGTGAGCAAATTGGTGAAACTAAGGAAATGGATTCTTTGAGCTATGATACAGAATCAGAATTGCCTAAACATAGTAAAGCCTTGCTGAGTCTAATTATGGTGGCTGAAAAAAAAAAAAAAAGCAGTTACTAGAAAATGGAAATCTAAGTCTACACCAACTGTGCTAGAAATACTGAATATAGTAACATTGATAAAACAACTTGTATTGGAATCTTTAGAAAAGGGTAGGAGCAAATTACATAAAATGATGGGAATTGTGGGAACAATACAAGCACAGGAGGAATGAGGTTTAAAAGAAGTCAGGATTTGAATGAACTATGTAATGCTTGACTGACAATGACTGGATAGATCATAAGTGATACATAATGTTTGCAAGTAAAATTACGTCAACAGGTTTTGTTTTCATTTATGTAAATGCATGACTGCCTACGTCATACCCAACTAAATTTTTTTTTAATAAATTAAGAAGAAACATCATGGCGGCACTACTCAATGATAAGAGTCTAAACAAAGACACAAGAACTTGAGGCTTTCTTGCCACTCAAAACATGTTCATATTTGTAAATTACTGAGAACTGGTTTCAGTGCAATGGCAACAGTTCCTCTGTACCAGGATTTAGTACCAATCATCCATTCAGGCCATTAGGTAGCTGCAGGCAGAGTACATATTAAAAACACCATCAACTCTCAAGAAATGTCACACAACCCTACTTAGGAGCATCTGGAGATCCAAATTACCCTTAAACTGAAATATTAATACTGGTAGCTACAGATCCCCATCAATGACCTCTCAAGATCATGGAAATTACCTCAACACAATGGAGGCATTTTGCTAGGAAACCTCAATTTAAGCACTGAGTGGCGCACACACACACCTCTAAAAATAGATATGCTCAGCATTTCCTAGACTGTGTTAATACCAATGCACTGCAGCAGAAAGTAGAACTACCCACTAGAGGTTCTAATATCCTTGATCTGGTCCTCACCAATCAACCAGTGACTGTATCCACCACATATCTCTTCATTGCTAATTAAATCCAACAACAAAATCAGTCATCCTTCTCTGTCAAGCTTGGTGGTACCACATATCATCAAATGCGACCACCTTTAGGGACATTTTCAGGACAAACCTAATTCAGCTTGCAGAAGACCTATGCAAAATTCCCCAAAACTCCCCTGCAAATGGACTGAATCCACTTCCAACTTTTACTAACTTAAAAAGATGTAGAAACAAGTCACTTCCCACCTGTCCTAAATATAACTGAAATTCAAGAATAAAACTCTGAAAAGGAACTCCAAGATTAACAAACTGTATAACAAAAGGAGAAAATGATGAAAAGCTGTAAGAAATCATAACATGCAACATCAATAGAAAAGCATGGAGGAAAGAATACTTGCGTAAAATCTTACCATAACCATAGATGTCCTTCTCTTCGATATGCTGCAGTATTCATAACACAAGGGATTCCACTACAGGCTGCCCTGAATGTCTGGCCCATATACAAAAGTCTAAAGCTACTTTAAGGTATGTGCAACTAGGATCCCTCCCAATGTTGGTCATAAAGTGGCATTGGGTATATAGCAGATGTCAGCACATACCATCCTCAGAACTTAATGTCCCAGGAAGAACACCAGCGTGAGAAACGCATCCAGGAAACAAAAGCAAGCAAGCATCAGGGGGAAGGTGGAAGGGACAGAATACTGCAACATACAGAAGAGAACGACATCTATGCTTATGGTAAGATTTTACTCAACTACTCTATTGTCCTACTATTAAAATGTTGCAGTATTCATAACATGAGGGAGAATGCCAAAGCTCATGCAGAAGAGTGAGAGGAGTGGCAGTAGCACACTCTACAAACTTCTGAAGAATAGCCCTGGCAAAACCAGCTCTAGATCTAGATATACCATCCAACTTGTAATGTTTTGTGAAGGTGTGGACAGAAAACCAAGTGGTTGCTTCTGAGACAGAAGTAGTATCCAGATCCTTTAAAGAAGCACCTGAAGAAGACACAGCTCTAGTGGAATGAGCCTTAACTGGAGAAGCAAGGGTTTTTTCCATTAGCCACATAACAAATGGAAATAACCTTAGAGAACCAGGAGGAGAATGTTTGCTTGGAAACAGGTGTGCCCAGAGCCCTGGAATGGTAGGAAACAGATGGACAGATGTCCTGAAAGGACTTGGTTTTATACAAATAAAACTGGAGCAGTCTATGCACATCCAAAGTGTGTAAGAGGCTCTCACTACAAGATTGCGGAGAGGGAAAGAAAGTGAGCAGGTTACTGGACGTGAAGGAGGAATTAGTGCATAGGGAAACTCTATCCTTATGAAGAGCAGTAAAAGGAGAAGAAGCTATAACAGCCTGAAGTTCTGAAACCCTTCTGGCTGAAGTGATAACCAAAAGAAGCACGGTCTTCCAAGTGCAACGTTGAAGGGAAGACGAAACTGCTGGTTCAAAGGGAGGCAATGTAAGTTTTTCCAAAAGAAAGTTTAAATCCCAAGGAGGTGGTAATGGTTTCCTTGGTGGTCTGATATGTAGGACATCCTTCAAGAAAAGCTTGACTTCCAACCTAGAAACCAATGGAGGGCTCGTAGGCAGACAGGCAGAAATGGCTGACAGTTGAGCTTTTACCAAAGCGTATGATAACCCAGTCTTCAGTAGTTCAAACAGATAAGACAAAACCACTGGAATATCCACAGACAATGGTTGTAGATTTCTGGAAAGACACCACTTGAAAAAACTCTTCACTTGGAAATGTAGGATTTTCTGTTATCGGCTTTTTTTTGTCCTTCTGCTGACCTTGTAGCACATGCAAAGAAAATGGGGTTTTGATTCCTTTCAGACACCTATCACCCACAGTGTCATCTGAAGGGTTGACTTTTATGGATGTATTAGAGATCCCTTGTCCTGTGCGAGTAGACCTACCCTGTGAGGTAAATTGTAATGACTGTCCTTGGCTAAATGCAGAAAAAGGGTGAACCAATGTTGTCTTGGCCAAAAGAGAGTCGCCAGCAAGATTTTTGGTTGGTCCTGTTACATTTTCAGCATAACTTTCTGAAGTATAGCGAATGGAAGAATACACAAACATCCCCTTCCAAGAGAAGACTAGAGAGTCCGTCTTCCATGCCTGAAGATCAGGTACTCCGGCACAAAACTCTGAAAGTTGTCTGTTCATAGGGGAGGCAAATATATCTACTTGAGAAGTACCGCACCTGTAGAAAATGTCCAGAAACACATCTCTTGGTAACATTAATTCATGGGAATGAGTCACAGACCTGCTCAATCGGTTTGTCACAACATTCTGACTGGAAGGAATGTAAACTGCCTGAAGAGTCAGCTGATAATTGAGTTGCCAACTTACCAAGCCTTGAGAACCAATCTGCACAGGAAATATGACTTGGTCCTCCCCTGCTTGTTGACAGACCAAAGAACTGTGGTATTGTCTGTGAACCACTTTACGGGACCTGGTTGAAATACGATGAAAGGTTAGCAGGGCAAAAATGAGAGCTCTCATCTCTTATATTTGTGTGGTCCTTCATTTTGGAAGGAGCCCACAATTCCTGAACTTTCCAAGAGGCAGAAGTTGCACCCCATCGCATGTCCGAGGTGTCCATGAACAACCACTGAGATGGAAGGTGGGTTGTAGGGGAAGTCCTGGATTCAAGGATACCTGTTGAATCCATCACTAATTATTTTTTCAAGCAGAGAAGGATAGGAATCACAAAATCTAGTGGATAAGCATGTTGGATCCAAAAGTGACCTGAGATACCACTGCAGTCTCCTCATGCGAAGTTTCACTAGAGGTAACATGGGAATAGTGGATGCCACAAAGCCCAGCAGAGAGAGGAACTCCCTGGTAGCCAGGGACTGGAGTAGAATGCCAGCCTGAAAGTAAGCAGTTAGAGACAAGAACTTATGAGAAGTAAGCCAACATCTTGTCCAACTGAACTCTGCATCCTAGGAAGACATGGTCCTGTGAAGATTTGAGAGAGGGATTTTTGGAAACAAAGTGAATCATAGTCTTTCCAAAAGAGATACTATAAACTGAAAGGTTTTGAAGAAGTAGGTCTGGAGAATGAGCTTGGAGGAGAAAGTCGTCCAGGTAAGGGAAAATATGAAGTCGTCCAGGTAAGGGAAAATATGAATACCCACACAGTCTACAATAGGCAATGACAGGAGATAAGCATTTTGTGAAGACCCTTGGTGCCGTAGATAGACCAAAGGGCAAGGCAGAAAACTAAAAATGTGAGGAAGCAATAGCAAAGTGCAGAAATTTTTTGAAAAGAGGATGAATGGTGATGTGAAGATGGGCATCCTTGATGTCCAGTGACACTACAAAGGCCTGAGGAAGGAGAGTGTTTAAGGAAAGCATGCAAAAGGAGGGTACCTTTAAAAAGGTGTTTAGATGGGACAGATCTAGAATGCGTCTCCAAGGACCATCCTTTCTGGGGACTAGGAATGTTGAGTAGAAACCCTTGCCTGTTTGGGAAGGTAGAACCTCTTGAATGGTACCCTGAAAAAGCAAGGTATGAATCACCTGAGAAAAGTCAACTGTTCTTTTGGAAGTTGTGGAATACCTCTAAAGTAGGAGAAATCTTCCACAACATAAAGTATCCTCTGATGATAATGGAAAGGACCCAGGAGTCTTGGGTGATCCATTTCCAAGCAGGGAGGGACAGGGATAGTCGTAAGGATAGAGGGGACTGTCTGCAAATAAGGTGGTAGTCACAGACTACTTGGCTTGCTTGAAAAAGGCCGTTTCTGAGCAGCAGAAGTAATAGAAGTACACTTGGCAGAATAAGGCTTTCTGGCACCTCCTTTCCTCTTAGGAGGAAGAGATCTGGACAGCTTCCTTATAAAAGGGTTTTAAAAGAACAGTTCCTTTGAAATTTTGGAACTAGTGACAGAAAAATATGTTTAAAGTCCTGATGCTCTGCTCCTTACCCTTTTCTTGCAAGGACTTGTACAGTTATGCATCTGCAGACCCAAACAAAGCCTACAGTCTAGTGAAGCATCCATAATTTTAGCTTTGATTTCATTTGGCAGTGACTGGAGTCTCAGCCAAGAGTACCTTAGAAGGACAGAGCCAGATGCAGCAGCTCCGGCACATGCTTCCACTGCATCATAGCTTCATTTAACAGAATTAGGTGTCACTTGGGCAGAGGAACCAAAAATGGAAGCAAGATGGGATTTAATATTAGAGTCTGGAAGCTCAGAAAGGAGCTCAGTGGCTTGAGAAAGGAGGGCTAATGAATATTTAGCCATACGAGTCTGGTAGTTTACGGCCCTAAAGGCCAGAGTTTCAGAAGTATATACCTTTTTTCTCCAACCTCTCCATAACTCTGCTCACCTTGTCCAAGGGTAGAGAAAAAGGTAGAAGGTAATAGCTTAGAGGGCTTACCTGCAATTACTGATACTGTAGCTGGGTCTGCAGAAGGGCACTTAAAGAATTACAATTCTCTGGCACTTTATAGAACCTGCCTGGCCTTTTAGGGGCAGGAGGTTGGGAATCTGGGCCCTAAGTAGCAGAGGAGAGAGCATCCAAGAAAGCTGGAAGCACTGGATGTACTACAGATGGGGATGGAGATGGAGAATCCATCTGTAAAAGATCATATCATCTTTTATGTATGTTTGAAACCTGGGAGCAGTCCCACTTGAAAAATTCTCTCATTTTCACAATGGTCTCTCCAAAAGTAATATCTTCCCTTGGAGAGTCAGCTCCCTTTGATTCCTCCTCTGGGGAAGCATATCCCAGTGGAGAAGACATTTGGGTAGAGTATGCCAAACACTCATCCACAGAAGAATCATCCTCAGAGGAATTCTCAACTCTGATCCTTTTTTTGGGGAGAAACTGGAGAAAGGGAAGGAGAAGGAAGAGAAACTCCTGTGGATTGCCTAAGGGCCATGAAGATGTTAAATAGTCCTTGTGAAAAGGCTTGCCAATCATTGGATTGCTCCTAAGGAGGAGAAAAAGAATGCTTAGTTTTCTGTTGCTTCTTCAGTGGAACAACCATATGGTGGAAGGATGAGGGACCAAACGTCAGCCTGCATTTGACAATATTGTTAGGGACCTCCTCATGAACCAGGATTTGCATAATGCCTCGAGGGCCTTCCAAGACTATCCCCTGAGGATGTGCTAGCAGGATCCTATGCAGCCTCCACAGAAGAATCACCAGCTACCTCCAAAGAGGTCTCCAGGCCAACATCAGCCTCAGGAGAAATGTCCGGAACTGGAAGAGCAGCAGAAACTTCAAGCCTAGACTTCTTGGCCTTCTTTGGAAAAGGCTCCCCTGAAGGACACAACGGTGTGTGCTAAATCCTTAAAATGTTGTTTCTCTAGCTATAGATTAAGAGAAGCAATATGACTATGCAGGGTCTTACAAACAGCACAGGATACATGGTCATTGTTAGGGGGCCCAGGCAAGAGAGAATTTGACTTCCACACTGACACTTGCCCTTCCTAGATGACAAGTAACGTCAGCAAACAGTGGCACAAAAAAAAAAAAAAAAAAAGAGTAAGAAAAAACCCCACATCCGGTCATTTATCTGAATCGGAATCCGCAACTTCTCTGATAGGCAAATGACCGGAGAAAGATGTTCGGAGTGGCATCAGAAAAGTTCAGAGGATGGTACATGCCAACGTTTGCTATATACCAGACAACACTTTATGACAGACATTGGAAGGGATTCTATATGCGACGTCGCAAGTATCTTACAGTAGCTTTAGACTTTTGTATACTGGTCGGACTTTCGGGGCAGCCTGCGGAGGACTCCCTCATGTTATGAATACTGCAACAAATGAACAGAAGGACATCAGGTTTATCTCAAAGGGGATACCACTGAACAGACTCCCCATCCATACAAAATAAAAGCTCATCCTTAGTCCATATTCAAGCACTGCTTAAATATATAGATGGGGAAAAAAAAAAAACAGAAAACTTACCACAGGATTGTCCCCTCTACTACTAATGGACACAGGGGGGTCCAAAATGCTTTATCCCATGGATGGGTCCCTTCAAATTATATATTGTAAGATCCCAGTTATTCTCATTAGGAGTAACGTATAATTATTAAATATGAGATGAGCAAGGCCAATCTCAACAAATGGAATAAATTCATTTGAGCAGCATAAGGGAAAATGGCTAGGCTTAAAATGGCCCACAAGGGCAGCTAGACTAGTATTTACCTATGAACTCAAGAGTGTAAAAAGACAGGAGATTGAAATTCAGAATGTTGTTCCCGGACATCTTAAATGTATGTTTTAGAACAGTAAAGTGCCAACATCTAACAGTTATCCGAACAGTAAAGTCAGCACTGACAAAAAGATTAGTTTTACACTCACACACAGTCCATATACAAGTGCGCGTGTCTGCAAATGCGCACACACACACACACACACACACACACACACACACACACACACACACACACACACACACACACAATGGATAGTAGGAAAAAAGAAGTTATGTTCTTACCATAACGTTCCATGTGAGTTGTTCTTGCCTTTGTTCTTTACACGTGGGTACGGAGCCGATCCATCGGCTCCAAGTCGGCCGCTTTCCAAGCTCAAGATCTTTGAGTAGCTCGAGGCACAGTCCCTATCCCATGATGCTGTCCTACCAACTCCAGATCTAGTTTGCTGAACCAGCAAGAAAAAAAACACACTAAGCAACCAAATTACAAAAATGTACATAGTATATAACTATATACAATAGCTAAACAATAATCTGTCTGGAAAGAAGGACACTAGCAAGACCACCCAGACCACCAGTCATACCCGTTCTTCCATAACCTGGAGGGGAAAGGTGGGATGGAGTGTAAGAACAAAGGCGAGATGAACAACTCACATGGAACGTTATGGTAAGAACATAACTTCTTTATGTGAAGTTGCTCAATCTCGCGGTTTGTTCTTTACACGTGGGTAGGGTCCCAAGCACCCTAATCCTGGGCGGCTCAAGGGAGTACATTCCTGAGAACATTGGAACCAAAGGAAGCCCTGTCCCTGGAGGCCCTGTCCACTTTGTAATGAGTGATAAACTTACGAGGTTTGGACCAAATAGCAGCTGCACAAATGGTGTCCAAAGGTATGGCTGCGTGGGCTAAAGATGTAGAAACAGCCCTGGTAGAATGAGCTTTCACCTCACGTTCTAAAGGTTGTTTAGCTGAAGAATATACAAATTTCATACAATCAGAAATCCATTTGGACAATGTAACTTTGGATACCGAAAAACCTTTCTTATTGTCTGCATAGGAAATGAATAGCTTATCAGATTTCCTAAATTCTTTTGTTCTGTCCAAATAAAACCTCAATTGTCTGTGAACATCAAGCTTATGTAACAAGTACTCTATTCGATTAGCATGATGTCTGAAAAAAGTAGGAAGGTCAATAGACTGGTTCAAGTTTGCCTCGGAGCAGACCTTAGGAAGAAAGGTTGGCTTTGTTCTTTAAGACACTCTGTCAGGGTAAAAGACTTGATATGAAGGCCTGATAGAAAGTGCTTGTAGTTCAGAAACTCTACGTGCCAAAGTAATAGCCACCAGGAAAATTGTCTTCCAAGAAAGGAACGTCAAAGGACAAGATGATGCAGACTCAAAAGGGGGAAGAATGAGTTGAGATAGTATCAAATTCAGATTCCAGGGAGTAACAGGATGTCTGATAGGTGGCCTAAGGTGAAGAGCTCCTTTCAAAAAGGCTTTACATAATCTGTGGGACAATGTTAGAACCACTGCATCCCGCATGGAAGTTAGATATGGCAGCCAATTGAACTCTTATTGTAGAAGCTGCCGCACCATCGTAAAAGAGCAAAGTCAAGAATTCCAGAATACTATGAATAAGGGCGACATAGGGATCAATACCATGTTGAGAAGCCAATGAACAAACCGCTTCCATTTGCTGTTATAAAGTTTTCTGGTGGAGACTTTGTGAGAGGAAACTAAAATATGTTGAACCACTGGAGACAAATCATGTGACCTGGCTAGGTTGGGAAGTAGAGCAGCCAAACTGTCAGTTTGAGGGAGACAAGAGAGGGATGAAGAACTCGTGACAAATGAGTCAGAAGGTCTGGCACTGGGTCCAGAACCCAAGGTTCTTCCACTTGGTATTGCTGTAGGAAGGGGAACCATATCTGCAGAGGCCAAAACGGGGCTATTAGAATAGCAGTCCTTCCCAGGCTTTTGGCTTTCTGTAAGAATCTGGGGATCAGAGGAATTGGAAGGAAGGCATAAAGGAGACCAGAGGGCCAATCGTGTACATGTGAATCCCTTGGGCTGTCCCCCCGGTGGAGGGTACAGGGCAAAGTAGCTTCTGCGTTTGGCATTCATCGGGGATGCAAAAAGGTCGCAGGAAGGCTGGCCCCATCTGCGGAATATCCTTTCTGCCACTCGTTCCTTGAGGGATCACTCGTGAGGTAACAAAATGGCTCTGCTCAGTTTGTCCGCTATCACACTGGATGACCTGGGTATGTGCGCCATCAGAAAGCGCCCGGTGGATACAGCCCACTGCCAAACTCTCAGGGCCTCTTGGCATAAGGGGTATGACTTGGTTCCCCCTTGCTTGTTGATGTACCAGACTACCGACATGTTGTCTGTCTGTATTGCAATCGCCTCTTGAGGTAGAGAGTCGTGAAAGTGTTGCAACGCCAGAAACACCGCTCTCAACACTAGGACATTGATGTGCAAATGAGATTCCATGTCTGACCAAGTGCCTTCGACAGTTCTTCCCCGAAACAATTGGAGTATCCTCCATCTGCATTCATCCCAGAGGAACCGCTATGAGTGTCACTGCCATGGTGCCTAACAGCTTCCGAACCTGGAATGCCGGAACTCTCTTTTCCATTAACAAATGGGATACTTGACTTTGCAAAGATATTACTTTTTCTTGAGGCAATCTGACCAGGGAGGCGGTGGTGTCTAGATCTGCTCCTACAAAGGAAATATGCGGCAACAGCAATCAAGTAGATTTTTCGAAATTTAAGGTTATGCCCAACCTGGAACACAGGTTGATAATGTAATCTCTGGCGACAATTAGTTGATGCCTGGTGGTGGCGGTGAGGAGCCAGTCGTCCAGATATGGAAACACCCGGAATCCTAAATATCTCAGGTGAGCTGTGACCACTGTCATACATTTGAACATGCTGGGGGCTGTGGTGAGACCAAAGGGCAGAGCCCAGAACTGGTAGTGACTGGCCCCCAGCCGGAAACACAAGTGATCTCTGGATGGCCTGGCCATTTTCATGTGGTAGTACACATCCTTGAGATCTATAGAGCACATCCAACTGCCCGTTTCGAGAAATGGAAGTATCGGCTAAAGTGTGACCATCTGAAACTTTTCCTTTTCGACAAAGGTGTTTAGTTTGCTGAGGTCTAAGATGGGCCTCCAGTCCCCTGTTTTCTTTGGAACTAAAAAGAACCTGAAGTAAGTTCCAGATCCTATCTGGGCCGTCGGGACTGGCTGGATGACTCTTTTCTAGCAGTCTTTGAATTTCTATGGCTGCTAGATTCCGCAGACTGGGTGGAACATCTAGGATTCTTGTATGAATGGAAGGGGGTTCTGAAAAGGGAATGATGTAACCTCTAGTAACTATGCTTTTTACCCAAGAATCTGATGTAATTCCTAGCCAAGCGTCTGGATATAAAGCTAAGCGACCCCTGACTGCCTCCAGAGCAGGACAGTCGGGCCTCCTCTCAGGAGCGCTGATGGGGCTTGCCAAGAAACTGCTACCTGTCACCCGGGTTCTGCGGACCCCCTCTGCTGCCTGGGTGGCGTCTACCATTATATCCCCCTCCTCTGCCCCTGGAGGGGGGCTCACTACGTGTTTTCTGGAAAGCTCCTTGGGACTTTCGGAACCACATTTTCCCACCTTTTTGCCCTTTGGAGTATTGTCTAGTAGGGGTGGAAAAATGGACTCCTACGGCAGACAGTCTTTCCTTCCTGCTCACAACCTAGTGAGTGTCTCCTTGACTTTAGGCCCAAACAAGGAAGAGCCTTCAAATGGGGTATTAACAAAGGAAGACTTGAAGGCTTCCGCAAAGGAGCATAAGCGCATCCAGGATGGTCTCCGCAGAGCTATCGCTGAACCTGCTGCCCAGCTCGATCCATCGGCTGCATAAGAAATGAGCCGCATGGATGAGTTCACAATAGAATTAAGGGTGTTAAGATGTGCCATCACTTTTCCTCAGAAACAGCATCATCTGTAGAGTATCTCCAAGCTCTTTGAGGAGATCTTGTTGAAGATGGGTAAAGTGGGTTAAATAGTTGAGCGATCTCATTGCAAATGTCGCAGAACTAAAGATGCATTTCCTGTATCTGCCCATTGTCCTAGAGTCATTATTAGGAGGATGAACAGAAGAAGAGGTTTCTGACATCTCTTTCTTGGTGGCCGCCGCCACTACCGCCATGGCATCAATGGTGACTCCCTTCGTAAGAAAAGACCTGTCATGAGGGGAGGTGATAAATTTGTTGGGCCTCCGAGGGACCAGTTCCATGGAATCAGGAGACTCCTACGCCCTTCAAGCGACCAAGTCCATTAATTCGCCAAAGGGTGAAGTAACCCAGGAGGTGGAAGGTTGAGACCCAAAGGCCTTCAGGAACACAGACTCATCCTCAGTAGGGGTAAGGGACTGCCAGTCATCCCTCTGCCTTAATATTTCCAGGATGTCCGCAAATGAGACATCCTCAGAGGAGGACCGTGAGGACCCTTCTGATTCCTCTAAGTCTGTGTCTGATGTTAAGGATTCCTGAGGGGAATCCAAATGCCTCCTCTTGCACAATCTCTTTCTGGGGACTTCATCAGTGGGTGCGTCTGGTGAAGTCTCAGTCAAGCAGGGGTCAACCAATGGGGTTACCTAAGGCTCTGGGTCTTGATGCTTGGTAGGGACCAGTGGTGTAGGGACAGAATGTGACCCTTTAGGGGAGGAAGAGGAAAGATCCGAAGAGGTAAGGGTCTTTGCAGACATGACCCTCCTCATGGCATCGAAGGCACCGGTTTCCCGACCCACGGAGTCCGCTGGTTCCGAAGAAGATGGCAACCTCCCAGGGGCAGAGACCACGGGCTCCGAACCAGAGGACTGAATCAAGCTCATCTGCACCGAAGCCCCAAGAGGGAGAGTTGGAACAGAAGCGTCTGTTCGACTCTCTCCCCCGGAACCAGAGAGAGAGAGAGAGTGTCAGCTCCGAGACTCTTCGATCGGAACCAAAGTCAGGGTTGACTGGGCCGGGGGCACTGGAAAAGGCTTTGGCTCTGAGGGTTACACCACTATCAGAGCCTCTCTTTCCGGCTCCGAAGGTTCAACTGGCCCCGGAGGAGGAGCAGAAATCGTGGTTGGGGGGGGGGGGTCGTAGGCTTTAAAGTCAGTTGGGTCGAAGCTGAAAGCAATTTGGCCAGGGCCGGGTTCACCAAAAGTCTCTACACCACGCAGTCCACATTGATATCAAAAAGAGTACCGGAAGAACAGGTCGAAGAAGCCATTGACTTAAGAATCGGGTACTTTAAAACTTCCGACACCACCTCAAAGACTATGATTTGGCTCCAGGTAAGATTTTGGTGCACGGCTCCGAAGGCTGCAGAGCCGGCGACAGAGACTTCCCAGAGGTGCTCGGAACAGAAGACTGGTGCTCCGATGACACCTTAGAAGACTTCGACCCCTTCGAGGACTTGGAGGTCTGGTCAATCTTATCTAATGCTTCTTGAAAATCTGGCTTCAACAGCCCTCTAGCCACCAATTTCCTTTGCCTTTCTAATAAAACCTTGCCATTGAAGGAATGGCAGATAGAGCGATCCTCTTGCAAATGTAGTGGACCCAAACAGTACACACACAAAACGTGATTATCGGTGATGAACATCATCTGTCCAGTGTCACACCTCTTAAATCCTGATTTTTGTTTCTCAGACATGATATCAAGAAAACACGCAAATATCAGATTCCTGATAAACGATGATGTCAATAAAGACAACAAAACCACTAAGAACTCCTAGAAAGTTCTGATCCCTGAACTGCAACTGACTACAAGAATTATTTGACACAAAAACGTTCAAATACAACAAATCTAAGCAACTATGAACAATGAGGGGATAGGGAAAAAGAAGTTATGTACCTACCATAACATTCCATGTTAGTTGTCTTCATCTCGCCTTCTTTCTTTGCTGGTTGGGATCGGAGCCGATCCTCAGCTCCAACTCAGCCATCTTCTATAGCTTGAGAGCTGTTTACTGGCTCGAGGCTACCCCTTATCCCATGATGCCTAGCGCTAGCTACCCAGATCTCGTTTGAAATAGCTAACCCCAGCCATAGTTATATAATGAACCCCTCCAAGTAAAAGGTTGAGCATGCCTGTCATACTCTCTAAGTCAGTATAGGAAACAAACCAGAAAACACTCAGCCAGTGAAACCTGAACTCCTCTTAGTCCAATAGGACAGGGGGATGGAGGGGGGGTGGGGGACACAAGAAAGAAGGCGAGATGAAGACAACTAACATGGAAGGTTATGGTAGGTACATAACTTCTTTATGTCAAGTTGTCTATCTCACCTTCGTTTCTTGCTGGTTGGGACAGCGTCCCTAGCACCTACAATCCTGGGCGGCTCATTGGAACAGACTTTTCAGAACAGTGGAACCAAAGTTAGTTCTACTTCTGGAGACCATGTCTAACTTGTAATGAGAAATAAAGGTATGAGGGTTCGCCCACGTAGCAGCTGCGCAGATAGAGTCCATGGGCAACCTAGACTGGAAGGCTACAGAGGTGGCCAAAGCCCTAGTAGAATGACATTTCGGTTTGATAGATGAAGGTAATAATGTGAGACAACCACCTGGATAAGGTCACTTTGGGAACTGGGAGACCTTGTTTGACCCGAGGATAGGAAAGGAAAAGTTGGTCCGACTTCCTTATATCCTTCGTTCTATGCAGGTAAAAACGCAATTGTCTATGAACATCCAATTGGTGTAATTTGTATTCTGTCTTGTTGGTGTGGTTAGGGAAAACACAGGGAGGTCTATAGATTGGTTCAGATTATTTTCTGAGCAGACTTTCAGAAGGAAAGAGGGATTAGTCCTCAGAGCAACCCTATCCTTAACAAAAACTAAGTACGGAGGACGAACACTTAGTGCCTGAAGTTCAGAGACGCGTCTGGCTGAAGTAATAGCTACCAGAAAGAGAGCTTTCCAAGATAGAAACTTAATAGAGCAGGATGCTGCTGGTTCAAAAGGGGGCATAATTAAGGAGGTTAGTACCAAATTAAGGTCCCAAGGAGGAGGGAGATCTCTCACCAGGGGCCTAAGGAGAGTAGTCCCTCTGAGAAAAGCTTTACACAGCTTATGAGACATAATGTTTACATTAAAAAAACCAACATGAAAGTTAGAGATGGCCGCCAATTGAACCCGGATTGTAGCAGAAGCGGACCCAGAATGAAAAAGTTCTGCTAGGAACTCCAAGATTTCATATACTGGGGCTGAAAAGGGATCTATGTTCCTAGCCTCTGCCCAACAAGAAAAACATTTCCATTTGCTAGCATAAGTCTTTCTAGTGGTGGACTTGTGAGAGGAGACAATATCACAAATGGTCAGGGAAATGCTGGGAAGCCTGGCTAGGTTTGGAAGTGGAGCAACCAAGCTGTGAGCTGGAGTGTTTGGAGGGATTGATGCAGCCCGCCTGATTGATGAATCAGTAGGTCTGGAATCGGATCCAAATTCCAGGGCTGATCGAGAGGGTAATGGTGCAGGAACGGAAACCATATCTGCCGAGGCCAGTAGGGGGCAATGAGGATCATTTTGCAGTCCAACAATATTGCTTTCTGTATGTGTTTTGGAATCAGGGGAAATGGGGGAAAGGCATAAATAAGTCCCTGAGGCCAATCGTGGACTAGAGCGTCTCTGGGTGAGTGACCTGGAAGCGGATGAAGGGAGAAGTAGTTGCTGCATTTCCTGTTGAAGGGGGTGGCAAAAAGATCGCAGCAAGGCTGTCCCCATTTGCGGAAGATCAGATCTGCAATTACCTGACAGAGACCACTCGTGAGGCATGAGAATAGCTCTGCTGCGCCTGTCCGCTAGGATGTTGGACCTCCCAGGGATGTGCGTCGCAATCAGAAATCGTTGGGAGGAGATCGCCCACTGCCAGAGTCGGAGTGCTTCTCGACATAGGAGGTAGGACCTGGTTCCACCCTGCGTGTTAATGTACCACACCGCTGACATGTTGTCCGTTTGAATTGCAATGGTCCCAGAAGGGAGAGAGTCCTGAAGAGCTTGCAACGCTAGGAGCACAGCTCTCATTTCTAAGACGTTTATGTGCAGATGATACTTGTGAGGCTGCCAAGTGCCTTGGACTGCCCTGCCATGATAATGCCCCCCCCCCACCCTATCAGGGAGGCATCTGTGGTCACTGTGGCAACCAGAGGGGGCTGAATGAATGGTTTGCCCTGAGACACTAGTGGGGAGACCATCCACCAGGAAAGGTGCCTTTTGCATGTTTCTGTAATCATGATCATGTGAGACATGGGCAGTTGTTGAAAAGACCACTGTGTGAACAGAAGCCACTGAAGAATTCTCATGTGAAAGCGGGCCAAAGGGATTAGAAGAATTGCCGCTGCCATGGAACCCAGAGTTTGAAGGACCAACCTGACTTGGACCCTTTTGCACTGCATTAGAATTTGTACTTGCTACCGAATTGTAGTCACCTTGTCTGGTGGTAGCCTTGCAGACATACTCCTTGTGTCCAAGTCTGCTCCTTTATAGGTAATAGATTGACAAGGCAACAAGGCAGATTTTTCAAAGTTTATTGTAATGCCTCGATGGGAGCAAATTGTGATTGTGTAGTCCCTGGCTTGAAGAAGTTGATGCCTGGTAGTAGCAGTAAGGAGCCAGTCGTCTAGATATGGAAACACCTGGAATCCTCGACGTCTCAGGTGAGCCATGACCACTGCCATACATTTGGTGAACACCCTGGGGGTTGTGGTGAGACCAAAGGGCAGAGCTCTGAACTGGTAATGACTGGCTCCCAGCTGGAAGCGAAGGAATCTCCTGGAGCGCTTGTCCATCTTGATGTGGTAGTACGCATCCTGGATATCTATGTAGCACATCCAATTGTCCTGACCCAGAAAGGATAGAATGGACTGTAGCGTGACCATCCAAAACTTTGTTCTTTGAACAGACTTATTTAGTCTGCTGAGATCCAGAATTGGTCTCCAGTTCTCTGTCTTTTTTGGTACCAAAAAGAACCTCGAGTAAGTTCCGGATCAGTGTTGGTCTGCCGGGACTTCCTGGATGACTCTTTTCTAGCAGTTTTGAAACTTCTATGACTGCTTGGTCCCTCAGACTGGGTGGAACATCTAGAAGGGATTTGCTTGATGGTAAGGGGTGGTTGAAAGAAGGGAATTCTGTAACCTCCGGATATGACTGAGTGTACCCATTTGTCTTGCGTTAAATTCTGCCAGGCTTTTGGGTACAGTGATAAGTCTTCCCCCGACTGCCTCCAGAGGCGGGCAGTTGGGCAACCCTTCAGGGATGCTGGAAGGGCTTCTCAAAGAAGGATTCTCTGCTGCCCTGGTTCTGCGGTCCCCCTCTGCCATGAGGGCGGCATCTGTTGTTGTTTCCTCCCCTGAAGGAAAAATCGCTACGTGTGTCAGGTGGGGCTCCCTGGGATTTTCGGAACCACATTTTACCACTCTTCTGACCCTTGGTGTATGGTCTGGAAGGAGTGGAAAAACAGACTCCCATGGCAGAGAGAGTCTTGCCTTCTTGTTCACACCTAGTCAGAGTGTCTTTCACCTGTGGTCCAAAGAGAAAGGAACCATCAAAGGGGGTGTTGGTAAATGACGCTCTAAAAGGTTCCGCAAAATTACACAGCCGCATCCATGCACGTCTCCTAAGGGCCACGCCTGTACCTGCGGCTCTACTCGCACCATCGGCTGCATAGGAAATGAGCCTCATGGAGGATTTAACTACAGAATTAAGGGTCGCCAGCTGAGAAGCCACTTTAGCTTGAGCCCCTTCAGCTGATGGATCTTTAAGGAGATCCCTCTGAAGCCGGGTAAAATGGCATAAGTAATTCAGTGACCTCATAGAAAAGGTCGCTGAAGCAAACATTCACTTCCCGTATCTATCCATAGTCCTGGACTCCTTGTTAGGAGGATGGACAGACGAAGAAGTTTCCGCTAACTCTTTCTTAGTGGCTGCTGCTACCACCATGGCATCCACAGGAACACCTTTGGTAAGGAACTGCTTATCAAGGGGTGCAGTGATAAACTTGCCGGGCCTCCTTGGGGTTGGTTCCACTGTATCTGGGGCTGACCAAGCTTCCACCACTGACATGAGTGGATCGAAAGGCGGAGAAACCCAGGAGGTGGAAGGTCGGGAACCGAACGCATCCAGGAATACAGACTCATCCTCGGTAGGGGTTAGGGGAGTCCAGTTCCCCCTCTGCTTAAGCATTTCTAGGATGTCCGAAAAGGAAACATCTTCAGAGGGGGATCTCTGGGAACCTTCCGATTCATCTAAGTCTGTATCAGAAGTGACAGACTCAGTGGAATCAATGTGCTTCCTCTTACACTTCTTCTTGTGAGGGGGCTCCTCTGCGTGATCAGTGGAGGTGTCGGAAGAAGAGGAAACACCCAATGGGGTGCCCTGGAGAGCTGGTTCCCCACGCTTGGGGTATGGAGGAGGAGCAGAGGTTGACGCAGGCACTACAGGGGACAGAGCTGGTGGGGTCGAATGTGGAGCTGACTCAGTGGCCAGAACACTCCTCATGACATTGAAGGCATCCCTGCCACGATGCAGAGGAGGCTCCGGTTCCGAGGAAATCGGAATCCTTCTCCAAACCGAGGGAGACGGCTCCAAGGCCGATGTAGGAGCCGAGCTTACCTGCGCCGAAGCTCCGAGAGGGAGAACGGGTTCGGACAAGGGTCCGATGCCACTTGCCCCTCGGAGCAGACGAGGGAGGCTCGGCGCCCATATCCCTTGGACGGTACCATCGAGGGGATTGGAGCCGACGATGGAACCGAAGGAGAAATAATTATCGGAGCCGACGGTTCCACGACTCGAACCCCAACAAACTCCAGCTCCGAGCTCAATGGAGTCAGAGGAGGAATATCGATAGAAGTGGACGGAGCCGACACCTGTTGAGGAGGGCTGGACAACATCTTGGCAAGTGCCTGCGACTTCAGCAACCTACTGACCACTCTCTCCACGTCGTGATCTGAGAGCCTAGAGGACAGAGAGGAGTGGGAAGATCTGTGACTGTGCTCACTCTGCAGCAGGGGAGACAGAGGAGCCAAATGTATGGAATTCCAGACAAGGGGACCTCAGCCTCTTGTGGCTCCGTGACGGCTCCGAAGACACTGATGGAGCTGATGGGGAGATAGTCTCCTCGGTTCTGACCGGAACCGAAGTAACAGGTAAAGTTTGAACCAACGACGGCTCCGAGCTTGGAGCCGACTATTTGGTCGGTTTTGGGGATTTCACAGGCTAAGTCTTGGCCGGTGAATCCTGGGGCTTGAGAAGACCTCTCAGAACAAGCTTATTCTTGTGCTCCTGCAGAACTCTTGCGCTAAATGCATGGCATATAGAACAAGAGTCCTGCAGGTGCACTGCGCCTAAGCAATAGATGCAAGAAATGTTCCCATCTGTCAGAGACATTTTCTGACAGCATGAGTCACACTTCTTGAATCCAGACACCTTGGATTCTTTAGACATATCCAACAAAATGCCAGTAAGATACTACACTGATTTTTGGCCAAAAGGCCGAACAGCGATAAAATACCACAACACTAACAACAAAAGGCAAAAACACACAGTATACTACAGCTAAAGAGTCTTTTTTTTTTTTTTTTTAAACTAGGAAGCCTCTAACTTAAACGGCTACCTAACAATAAGAAAGAAGGAAAGGCTTAACTAAACTCTAACCTACAAGAAGGGATAGGGGTGGGGGGAGGGGAGAACTCTCTAATTTAAACTAGTTTTAAGGGAAAGGACTACCAATACACTAAACTAACAAGTTACAGACTACAATTTAAACAAACTCCCAGAAAAAGCACTAATCTGACAAAAAACAGTTCAAAAAGAAACTTATACGAGCCTGAGCCTGTAAGAACACCACCTCGCAGCTGAAGCGGCAAATGAGATCTGGGTAGCTAGCACTAGGCATCATGGGATAAGGGGTAGTCTCGAGCCAGTAAACCGCTCTCGAGCTATAGAAGATGGCCGAGTCAGAGCCGAGGATCGGCTCCGATCCCAACCAGCAAGAAACGAAGGCGAGATAGACAACTTAACATTTAAATTTTACAGAGCCCTGTCAAGTAAAATGCAACTCAAGAAAGGCTAAAGGCCTAGGAGCAACCGGTCCGAATTAGAAAGACAAAAAAATAATACACAGTTAACTCACTGAACAACAATTACAAGAAATATGAGAAGTCTCACAAATATCAGATCTCTGATAGTCTAATTATATATTCTTCTCAGAAGAAAAAAGGTTACTGGCCCGAGCTTCCTCTGAAGATCGTGCGATCCATTGCAGCGACAAACTAGATCTGGGGTTGGTAGGAGAGCATCATGGGATAGGGACTGTGCCTAGAGCTACTCAAAGACCTTGAGCTTGGAAAGCAGCCGAACCCACGTGTAAAGAACAAATGGTGAGACTGAACAGCTTCACATGGAACGTTTCAAATTCTCAAACCTGTAAGCGTACATTTAATATTTAACAATTATAAAAATATTTACAAGTTGTAGATGGTGAAAAATAACCATGCATCTCCACTACTAGTCCAGTCTGAACAGTGTAGACTGAGCCGTCAAAGGTGTTGCTATATACATAAATGATATCTGAGAAATAGCAGCAGGAAAGGACAGTGTCAAGCAACTGAAAAGGTGAAGCCCTACAACCCGTTAAATACAGATTTAATTTAATACATGCCAAGTTTACAGATGCCTGTTTGAACTGCCTAGTTGTTAATATGCTGTAAAAATCAGCCAGATGACAGTTTTAAATATCTAGTTAAAGAATAGACAACTAACATTATGACTTGTGTACATGAAAAGGCCTACAAATACAATGGTATTTAGAAAGATGTAATTGCTTATGCTTTTCTACATTTGAAATATACACATTTACTTTTAGTTTTTGAGACTGACAGAAGTAGTGTAGACTATCAGAAGTAACAGTAGGTATAAATAATTTGTGAAGAATGAAAACTGGATATCAAGCCTAAGCAGATGGACAACAACTGCATTAAGACTATGTTAAATGGCATTACACTTCATAAAAATGATTGGTGGCACTTTTTTTTCCCCCCCAAAGCAAATGTGATGCTTTTTCTTAAGCTACAAAGAAACAACTTATCTTTTTCTGAATTGTTTTAAAATTATTTTTCACTTAAGGACAACACCTTAATTATTCGTTATTCTTTTTTTTTCCTAGCGTCTCCCTTTTGTTCTTTTTATAACCCTCTGCCCATTTCTTAAGTTCCCTGTACTCTCTCCTTTCACGTTTTTTCCTCTTCTGTAAGAAAAACTATCTGCACATCTTCTTTAATACTTGGAATATATCATTCTACTGTATTCCATCACAATGTCTTATTACTTCTTTCGCTGGTTCTGTGTCATCACTTGGTCCACCCTAATCTCCATTTCTCCCCGTCGTATTTCATATTTGCTAGAATTACCTACATGTATACATTTTCGTTTTCCCTTTCGCTCCTAATTTGACAATGAGGAAATAAATGTTTTTTTTGACTACGTCTGACAGATTCTAGATTGCATTCAGAGTGAAGTATAAAGTTCATCTCCACATATTGTACATTTTTTATTTGGACAATTGACACTAATTTAATAATAATCTATTACTGTGTGTGAGTAACTCAGGATTCAAGTACAGTTGATGTGGTCTGATAATGAGCACAAAACCAAAACAAATGAACAAAGCCACCTGTGGGTAAATTCTCCATATCCCACACACAGTTGTGGATTATTGCTATTATGACATTTAAGGAAAACAAAAAGTCTTTCCCTTTTCTAATAATGTCATTGTATAAATGAACTTCAGTGCTGTTTCACTGGGTTAGGATAGTCTGCAGCATGAAAAATATGTACTGCACATACTCAAAGTCTGTAAATGGCTTCACAGAAAGTACAGTTGTGTACACTTACCATAAATGCAGATGTTTGAGTGTCTTCACTGTTGCAGTCATGACTGTAGGGTTCTCCCCTGCCGGCAGGCAGTCCTTGGTCGGACAGAATCCCAAAGTCTGGGTCCGGCGTCGGCTGTTCAACCATGCTCCCTGACGTCAGAGCGCCAGGAGTACAAAGCTGACAGCCGACGCCATGTTCTCCAGTTTTTCTTGCCCCAGATGTCAGGAGTCCCAAAATGAGTAAGGTCCCATATCCTTTGCAAATACACCTCAGAAGAATGGTGAAAAAAGGAACCATACAAAAGTAAAAATAAGAGGGGACAGGAGGGAGGGAAACCCAGACTGCAACAGTGAAGACACTCTAACATCTACATTTATGGTAAGTGTACACAACTGTACTATGTTCAACGTGTTTCACTGTTGCAGTCATGACTGTAGGATAGAATCCCAAAGCAGAATGAAAGGGAGGTGGTCATAAAGTAGAACGGGTGGCTAAAAGGCCCTGCAAGACTGCAGAAGCAAAGCCTGCCCTAGACTTAGAGTAGAGAGGTAGATTGTAGTGCTTTGAAAAAGTATGCACTGAACTCCAAGTTGCAGCTTCCAAAATGTCTTTGGGAGGAACTCCCCGGAGGAAGGCAGCTGAAGTGGCAGCAGCTCTGGTGGAATGAGTCCGTATATTCCCTGGGATTTGCTTTCCATGGTGTGACTAACAAAATCTGATTCCATGAGCAATCCATTTAGAAATGGTCTGTTTTGAAATGGCTTTACCTTGGGAACTTGAAGCATAAGAAACAAACAATTGCTCTGATTTTCTGATGTCCTTGGTTCTGTCCAGGTAAAAACGTAGTTGTCTGTGTACATCCAAGGAATGTAAGATCCTTTTCCCTTTATTTTGAGGAGTGGGGAAAAAGTTGGCAAGTGGATAGTTTGATTTAAAGCCACTTTGGAAACCACCTTAGGCATGAATGTAGGATTAGTCCTTAAAGACACCCTGTCTTGATGAAAAATAATATAAGGTTCCACAGCCATAAGAGCTTGCAACTCTGAAACTCTCCTGGCAGAGGTCAGAACTAACAGGATGGCTGTTTTCCAAGATAAAAACTTGATGTCAGAAGAGGCAGCAGGCTCAAAAGGAGGTAAGGTGAGTTTTTCCAAAACATAGTTGAGATCCCAAGCAGGAATGGGAGGAGATCTAGGAGGTCTTAAGTTCTTAGCTCCTCTGAGAAACTGTCTCATGAGCTGGTGGGAAAAGATTGAGGGGGTCTGTATTGTAATGAACAGAAATAGCAGAGGCATGTATCTTAATGGAAGAGAAAGAGAGACCCTTATGTAAGAGATCTGCCAGGTAAAGTAAAATCAAAGGAATGTTAGGAAGAAGAGGATCAGAATCCTGAGCCTGCATCCAGGAACAAAATCTTTTCCATTTTCCTGCATAAGATTTTCTAGTGCTAGGACGTCTGGCTTCTAAAATGACATCCATAACCTGCTTGGGTAGGACAGAATGAATCAAAGACTCTGGGTTAACCAGACCGCCAGGCTGAGAGTTCTGACATGGGAGTGTAGAACCTGACCCTGATGTTGTGACAGAAGGTTCAGAGTCTGTGGTAAAACCCAAGGGGGCTCCAGACATAGGTTTTTCAGAGTAGGGTACCAAAACTGTCGAGGCCAATTTGGGGCCAGCAAGATTATCATCTTGGGCTTGTCCTGTTTGATCTTTAATAATACCCGTGGAAGTAGAGGAAGAGGCAGAAAGGCATATCCCGAGAGGTTTCTTCAACTGAATAATAGGGCATCCACTTTCTAAGCTTGTTCGTGGAAAGTCCTGGTGCAAAAATTCTGTAGTTGATGATTGAGATGGGATGCAAAGAGGTCTATGTGAGGACATCCCCAGACTGCTGTTATCATCCTGAATATTTCGGTGTCCAGCATCCACTCGTGTGGATCCGAAAGGTTTCTGCTCAGACTGTCCGCCAGGAAGTTTTGCTTCCCTGGTAGAAACTGAGCTTGAAGGTCCAGATTGCAAGCTAGAGCGGTGTTCCATAGATCCATGGCTAGTCTGCAAAGGGGGTAGGAATGAGATCCCCCTTGCTTGTTTATGTACCACATAACTGTGGTGTTGTCTGTCCGTATCAGTTGTTGTCCTGGTTGTAGAAGATTCCTGAAGGCCAATAGAGCTTTCTGAACGGCTAACATTTCCTTTAAATTGATATGCAGGTGCTTCTGATCCTTTGTCCAAAGGCCCTGCAGACAGTTGCCCTGAAAATGGGCTCCCCATGCATAATCTGAGGCGTCCGTGGTTAGTATCGGAGTGTCGGAGGCAGACAGAAGGGTTTTCCTTTGTTTAGAGTACATGCCTTGGACCACCAAAGTAATTCCTTTTGAAGACAAGGCAGGATGGAGATCAGTATGTCTAAACTGTGGCAATGTTGAGACCATACACTTTTTAGGTACCACTGTATTTTCCTCATATGTAGTCTTGCATATGGTACGAGAAGGATGCAGGAGGCCATGTAACCCAAAGCCTGCAGGAATCTCCTTGCAGATAGCTGAGTTAAAGTTGCCAAGGTTTTGAAAGTTGAAGCCAGCTGAAACTGTTTTTCGTATGTCAGAAATGCCATCTGGGTTGTGTTTAAAAGCAGCGCCCAGAAAAATTATCTGTTGTGAGGGAGTCAAATTTGACTTTTTTATGTTTACAGTGAATCCCAGGAACTTGAGAAGATTCTGAACAAACTGTAGATGCTGGAGTAAGACCTCCTTGCTGTCTGCCTGAATAAGACAGTCATCCAGATAAGGGTAAATATGAATTCCCTTGAGTCTGCAATAAGCTACTACTGGAGCCAGGCATTTGGTGAAGACCCTGGGCACAGTAGACAATCCAAAGGGCAGCGCAGAGAATTGAAAGTGCCTCGATCTGGCCTTGAACCAGAGGTATTTTCTGCGTTCCTGCCTGATGGGAATGTGTAAATATGCCTCCTTTAAATCCAAAGTTACCATCCATGCATTTTTGGTCAGCATTGGAAGTAGTTGCTGTAGAGTAAGCATCTTGAATTTTGGTATCTCTAAAAAAAAGTGTTCAAGACTGACCAATCCAGAATGGGTCTCCATGAATTTTGCTTCCTGGGGACTAGAAAGAGCCTTGAGTAAAAACCTTGTCCCATCTCTGAAAGTGGAACAAGTTCTATGGCTTTCATAGCCAAAAGAGCTTCCACCTGGTTTAAGGCCCATGTCCACTGATGTTTGGGAAGATCTGGCCATCCGCTTGGCCTTGGCAGGGTATGAAAATGGAATTTGTAACCTCTTGAAACCACATCCAGAACCCACTTGTCTTGGGTTATACGAGTCCAATTTCGGTGAAAAAGAGAAAGTTTTCCTCCGAGAGGGGCTTCCAGGCAAGAAGTTCCTGCAGCCCAACAGAGGGAGTCATTGAGTCCGTTTCCTATGAGTTTGCGACCTGTCCTCTCCTCCCCTAGGGGTGGAAGCAGTCCACTGTCTTGGTCTATAAGAGGCTTGTGTTTGAGGCCTTCCTCGGGAGCATCTGTATCTACCCCTCTGAGGCCTGTCTGAATTGGGAAAGGACCAATTTTTTGTAGGCCAATTCCTGCTAAATCTGGGTGGCTGTACTTGTAAGAAATTTTTAACTGTTTGCATGGATTTCGCCTTGTCCTCCATCATTTTAATCACCTCTTCAGCTTTAGATCCAAACAAAACATTATGCTGAACAGGAGCATCCAATAATTTAGCTTTTACCTGATCTGGCAAATTTTGTTCCTTTAACCATGCATGCCTTCTAATTACTGTGCCAGAGGCAGCAGCCCTACAAGAAGCCTCCAAGGCATCAAATCCACAGTGTAAACCATGCTTCCCAACTTGTTCAGTGGCATGCATTAAGTCATGTAATTCCTTATCATCTGCACAGGCAGAAATGGAAGTAAGCTTTTGTTTTAAAACAGACAGGAGAAATTGCTGGTATTTCAGCATATGAAACTGACAGTTTAAAGCCCTAATAGATAAAGTAGCAGAAGTGTACACTTTTTTGCCCAATCTTTCTAAAGATCTGGAATCCTTCTCAGTGGGAATGGGGTTTTTAGCTGAAGCCGCCTTAACTCCCTTAGGACCCTGAGAAATGGTTTCAGGGTCAGCAGTAGGGTTCTTGTATAAAAACTGGTGGGAATCAGGAACCCTGTAATATCTGTCAGGCTTAACAGGAGCAGGAGGAAAAGAGTCAGGGGTTAAGTTAGCCTCCGAAAAAGCATCATCCACAATATCCAAAATAGGAGGAATAGCCAGGGGTCTAATGTTGGGGAAGAAGAAGAAAATCCCTTAGTCTTTTCTTAGATTCCGAATACTCCTGTCCTTCCCAGTGGAAATGTTCCCTCATTTCATGCAAAGTTTCCCCAAAAGAGAAATCCTCAGGGGGAGAAGCTGAAGGAATGGATTCCTCAGCATCAGAATCCAATAAGGAGGGAAAGAATATTCCTGGTCAGAAGAAGAAACGGAAGAAACAGAAGCCTGATCAGAGGAGTCATAATAAACTTCCTGCCTTGACCTTTTATGTGGAGGGGGATGTGAACCCCTAATCATAGTAAGTAAATCCTCTGCCATCTTAAGTAACTGTTTCTGTGACTTGGGAGCCGGATCAGAAGAGGCCTGTATTGCAGTCTTTGATTTGGAAGGAGTCTTTGCCTTTATTAGAAGCCAAGTAGGCCTGAAAACACCTTCGGAAGCCGGTACCTGCACAACGGCTCCGGACCCATCCAAAAGAGCATTGTCCGAAGGTCCTGCAATTGAAATATTCAAAGGCTTAGTTGGCTCCTCATGGGAGTTCGTTTCGGCCATCGGTTCCGAAATGGCCGTCGACAGGGGCTGCGAAAGCATCTCACTGATGACGGCCGAACCTGAAGCTAGCTCTGCTTGTGCGATATAGTCAGATTTGGACCTCTGAGGCCTGTCTTTGTCCTTGCGTCATTTGTGAACTCCGGTAGCCGGAACCGTATCAGACGACATTTTGTAATTAAAACGCCTACCGAAGTAATGAAATGCAAAATCGTACCTTCGTTTAATCGTACGTTGATTGAATCTAGCACAAAACCGACAACTAGCTACGTCGTGGTCAGGGCCTAAGCAAGGAATACAGTAAGAATGAAAATCCTTATGAGGTATTTGCTTCCCACATGAAATACAATTATTAACTTTTTCTGACATCGGACTGGAGCAAGAAAAGTTTCCCCAACGGGGTACTTAGCTTTGAGTAGGAGAAGAAAGTCTTCGGACTGAAGTTTGTTCAGAAAAGATAGTCAGGAGTCGGCACTTGTGAACTGCTATCACCGCATGGCAAGAAAGACTGGAGAACATGGCGTCGGCTGTCAGCTTTGTACTCCTGGCGCTCTGACGTCAGGGAGCATGGTTGAACAGCCGACGCCAGACCCAGATTTTGGGATTCTGGCCGACCGAGGACTGCCTGCCGGCAGGGGAGAACGATACAGTCATGACTGCAACAGTGAAACACGATGAACATCACTGCTGTCTCTTGCCATTTTTTTTTTTTTTTTTTTTTTTTTTTTAGGTGTGTGTACTGTACTTCTCAACTATATAAAATTTTGCTGGCCTCTTCTTCCTAAAGCCTAGTTTTCTGGTAGATCATGTAGGCTGAAGTCACTAAATAATAACAGACATCTTGGTTAAAAGGGCCCCTCCGGGCGTCAGGAGCCGTGAGTTTTATTTTGTAATCATTTCAAAACTATCTGCTTAGTGATATGGAGAAAGCGATTTAAGCTGCATTTTCTGGTGAAGAACATTCAATTTACAAGAATTGCACTGAATGGTCTCTCCAATTAGTGTGAATCAAGGAAGCATTACTCTAATTCACTTTGAAAAGTTAACAAAAGAGGTTTTTGCATCTACATGCATTTTTTGCATCTACTTGCATTTTTTGAACAAAAGGAAGTACGAAACTTGTATAGCATTCATTCGCGACTGCAATTCTTGGAGATTTACCAGATAATCAGAAGGTTTACGAGGGACAAAGCAAAAATATAAGGAAAACATAAATGCTCTGCAATAATTCTGGGAGAAAAATACATCTACAATAATGCTTAGTGAAAAACAAGATGTTCTACAATAATTCTGGTGAGGTATATTATTCTGTAGTATGATCGGGTCCAGCCTCTCTGCAACAGAGCTGGATTTGTTTGTATATACTTTATTAACAACAGGCACGATGATCAGGTGTCCTACTGGCATACATACTTTTGAATACTAAAAACCATTTATTGTATGGTATGTCCAAAATTACAAACATGAAAACCTCACTAGCTGCTCTCTGCACTTTTGTAATGAACAGAAGTGGTGTTCCAATGTATTGTCTGTTAGACAGCTCTTCCTGAATTTTACTTTTTGGTTACACCATAGTTAATCAGCTGCTCTCAGTGTCTCTCC